>NC_054407.1:23502500-23780000 GCF_017976425.1 Toxotes jaculatrix | reverse complement strand
TGTGTGTACTCTGAGTATATGTCCCATATTTTTTGCTGATTATTGAGAATAAATTAAAAACCTGAGGATGAATAAAAAAAAACAAATTGATAAAATGTTTTATTTATTTATTTATTTATTGATTTATTGATTCTTTTTTTTAAATTTAGTCAAATTTGACCAAAAACTCTTTCAGCTTGTTTGGTGCCTTGTTCACGTTCTGCTTCGCAGCGGTGTCTGAAGATGAAGAGAACGTTTCCTGATCACTTTCCCTGTGTGGACAGGGGACAGACAGACTGAACCTAACTTATAATCTCAGCACAGAGACGTTTATAATTTGAGGCAGTCGCTCTCACACTCGGCCCTGTAGCATATTATTTTGTTGTTGGATGTGCTGTTATACCCCCCACCTTCAGGATGAACGTCTCCTGTCGTCTCGTCAACAGGTCAGAGTTGTAATTTGTCCAACACTTTGTCTGTAAAGATGGTAACCATGGCGAACCCTAAAACCTCAGACGTACCAGATACATGAGCGTAAACAGGTCGGCGTGCTGACGTTAGCGCTCAGCTGCTGGCGTGGCTGTGCGTTTTGCCTGTACATACACAGAACCATTGTAGTTTTCATGTCTTTGTTTCATGCTCTCATCACCCTGTCTCTGCTGGTGAGAGAGACAGAGAGACACAGAGAGACAGAGAGAGAGAGGCATGTCGCGGTATGCTCGCTCAGGATGTTTAATTTCCAGTGGCCCGGAGTCACATGACTGAGACCTTGGTCTCTCCTGTTTTCTCCTTCTTTTTCTTTTTCTCCTTCATTTTCTTTCTCTCTCTCTCTCTCGCCGTCTCCTTCTCCCTGTTCAGCTCTGTCGTCTCACAAACTCTTTTCTATGCTCTTAGTTCATCTCTGTCCTCTCTCTCTGTCCTCTCTCTCTCTGTCTCTCTCTCTCTCTCTCTCTGTCTCTGTCTCTGTCTCTCTCTCTCTCTCTCTCTCTCTCTCTCTCTCTCTCTCTCTCCATCCCCCGGTGTTGCAGTGTGGAAACAATAAAATCAGCTCTGCTTCCTTTTTAGGTGCTGGATAGATGCAGCGCTCCTCTGTCTCCCTCTGTCTCCCTCTGTCTCTTTCTCTCTCTTTCTGCTTTTTTTTTATCAATGTCACTCTTTCCCCTGCTCTTCTTTTTCCTCCCCTTCCTTTCCGTTTGGCTTTTCTCTTTATTTTTGTCCTTCTCTCTTTCTTTTTGTCATGGTTGTTTGCAGGCACTCTTGTCCCATGGAAATCTCTCTCTCTCTCTCTCTCTCTCTCTCTCTCTCTCTGTCTCTCTCTCTCTCTCTCTCTCTCTCTCTCTGTCTCTGTCTCTGTCTCTCTCTCTCTCTCTCTCTCTCTCTCTCTCTCTCTCTCATACTGTATATGGTCATGGAGGCTCAGCCCTGCTGTTTCTGTCCAAACTGCCTGTCCACACACATTCACTGTCCGTAGCAGAGCAAACTTTCGTCCTTCATAGTCTAACTGATTTCTCATTCTATCATCAGTGACCCACAGTGTAGGTGCATGGGGGAGGGACTCGTACGTGGACTCCCCACGGTGCTCGACTTCCAGGTCGAGGTTAGGAGCGTACGAGCCTGATGTGACCGTGGGGTCGAGAGGGAGAGCAAAGTGGTTGGGGGGGGGGGGGGCTCTTGAGCAAGGCACTCCACTGCTAAGCTATTCAACCATCCAACAAGTGGTTCAGGAGAATAAAGGTGGAATGTGTCTGTCCCGAGTAAAGGTGGAAGTTTGTTCACTGACTCTGGAGTTCGCTTACAGCAGTGAGGCTCGTTCTGAACACAACAGCTGGTAGTTTCAGGGGATTATACACAAATGAAAACTCAGTTATGAATATTATGTTCCATTACTGCTAATAGATCCCCATAAATCCTGCACGCCGGCCCTTTAATGGCTCAGTCATCAGATTTTAACTGTGTCTGTGGCTTTCGCTGTTTTTTAATATGCTTATAAGAAAACAGTGAATCAGAGCTGAGCTGAGAGCAGCGCTCTGAGTCACCGCTGCACGGACCAACCATCGTTCGTGTACTGGACACCTCTGCTGAAGGTATTCCTGCGTGTCTCACCTTTCACAGACCCTGCTCTCTGAGCAGTCGACCTTTGTAGCTCATGTTTTCAGGTGCTTTAGGTTTGTTTGTGTAAATGTGTAAGCTGTTATCTGCAGCCTGTGTCCCACTGACAGGAAGTTTGACGTTGTGCTGGTGACTCGTGGAGTTTAAAGCCTCTCTCTCTCTCTGAGTGACCGTGATATGAAACGTGTGTTAGGAGGAACGGGAAACCTCTCCACCTCGGCCTGACCTGTCTCTAACTGTGGCAGCGTCATCCAGAGCAGCTTTTTACTGAAGGAGACAGACAGACAGTCAGACGGAGGGGAAAGAGTTTGCAGCAGGCTGTAGGGGAACAGCAGAGCCTGAGTCATCCTCCCTCCCTCTGTCCTCTCTCCCTCTTCCTCCCTCTGTCTCTATTTAAAGATCCTCATCCCTCCATCCTCATCAACTGCTTCTTCATTCCTGTCCTTGGTCTAAGAAAGGAGGAGGTTTTTCTTTTTTTTGTTTTGTTTCTTCAGAGGTTAAATCCAGTTTATAACCTGGA
Source organism: Toxotes jaculatrix (assembly GCF_017976425.1). NCBI lineage: Eukaryota > Metazoa > Chordata > Actinopteri > Toxotidae > Toxotes > Toxotes jaculatrix. Next base: position 23,777,392 of record NC_054407.1, on the reverse strand, counting down.
GCTTGTTTTGGTAGCACTCATACATCGTACTCACCAAATTAATATCTGAAATGTGGAAACAGTGATTTAGCTGATTTAGACAGGTCAAAAAACCAAGCAGTCAGATGATAAACTTTCTTTGTACCTTTCGTCTTCTGATGAACCTTTTTTCTTGGGGTCCTCTCGTGTGGTTTCAGTCTCCGGTTGGGAACCACTGGTTTGGGTGAATATACTTTTATCCTAAATATACTATAAAAAAGTGAATATACTTTTTTAATAATTTGACTTTGTCAGGCTGGTGAAAACAGTCAAATTGAGGCACTATAAAAAAACCCAGTAAAGGTCACTCTCATTTAACAGCAGTTATCTTCCGTACAGTAGCTCCTGACCGTCTGATTGGCTGCCCGTCTCACTGAGTGACTGTTTGACTGACAGACTGTCCGACTGCCCGTCTCACTGGAGGAGATTGGATGGAGATTGCTAACACAGAGCTGTTACTGCATCTAACTGAATCAGCTCTCTGACTGACACATTCATTTCACTTTGACCGCTCTCTCCTGATGAAATCCCAATTAAGTCAAGTGTGTGTTTGTGTGTGTGTGTCTCACTGCAACAAGTCGGTATCTGGAAGACAAGGTCAGACCTCCCTCTGTCTGTCCCCTGTGTCTCAGCCTCCCTCCAAGCCTCATTTTTGTCTTTTCAAACTGAAGCATTTGCCAGTTTCTCTTTCCCTCTGCTGGGTAGTTAGATCCCCTACCAGAGATGCTAATTATTGCCATGTGCCTTGCCTTCACGCTACCAGAAACACACACACACACACACACACACACGCACGCACACGCACGCACACACACACGCATTGCCGACATCGTCACAGATGACGTCTGTGCCCACAGTTGGTTTCTTGATCCGAGCCAGTTAGTCACATGTTTGTGTGTTTAAGAAGGATTTGTCAAGTCAGCCGCGCAAACAGCTTTTTCCATGTTCGACAAATCCGCAGCAGATTTAGCGTCGCTCAGGTCCGTTCCGTGCTTCTCCCACAGCCTTCGCTTTGTCTCTGGATTTTATTTTATTTTATTTTATTTTATTTACTTGGTGAAATCCAGAACTTCTTCGTCTGCAGGCTTCACCAGTGTAAAATCATATTTACTTTTTTTTAATGAAGGAATATTTGGGCATTTTTAAGATTTGAGTCTTTGTCCTCCACAGTTTCTTGCCTGCCTCACCTTCCTCCCCCTCCTCCCTCCCCTTCCTCCCCCTCCCAGCCACCGTACTGTTATAGCAGCAGATGGGAAAACACACACAAACAGTTCCAAACTGGCTGGAGTGTTTCCATCAAACACACTCGTGTTTATTAAAGCTTGCTCCCCACTGACTGGCCCTCCAACTCTGCTTCGCCCTCCAATCTCATTACCAGTTTGACAGACAGGTTTTGATAACGAATCAGCGCAGACAAACCCATCACTACCACTCAGCACATCACAGACTGCATTACCCACGTCCCCCTTCTGCATTTCCTCTGATTTCACACTCGACTCTCGTCACAAAGAAAATGCCTCTGGTGTTTCTGTTAGCTCTTAAATTCCCATCATGCCTCTCTGTTGTTTTCTGCGCTCCTCTAAAATTGTTGTCTGATGTCACCCAGAAAGTATTTGTCAGTGACGTCAGGTGTTTGTCTGTAGTTGTTACTTCACGTGGAGCACCAGCTGGGTGGGGTTACACACATTCAGAGACGGTAAATCACACGACCGACGGTGATTTTCCAAAATGTTCTCTGGAAACTTTCTTTGGAAATGTGGCGGGCTCCTCCCGTCTGGGATTCCCCAGAGGTTAAAACACAGCGGCAGGAAGCATTTCTGAAAGAGCTGCGGCGTTCAGGTGTTCTCTGCGCTGCGTGGAAATCTGCTGATGGTACCTCAGGTAGCCTCCATCCATCGCTTCCCTCGGGGAGATTGCTCAGCAAGTTTTCAGGTGCCCCCCGCACCGTGGTGAATTAAGTGCACCGGCAATTGTTTGGGCATCAGATTTATTCAAGCGTGCACCCATGCACACAAACTGGCTGCAGCTGGTCTCGGTTGAGTGGAAAGAATGACAAAGCATAATCTGTTTAGTCCAACAGCTTTCTGTTTTTCACTGCGTTGTGTTGTGGTGTCTTGGAATGCAGCTTTTAGCGGCACATACATTTTAGGTCGGCCTTGTTAATAAACTCGATTCGATGACACATTTTTAATGATGTTTGTGACGACATTATTTTATATAGAAAAGAAAATGGAGAGTAAATGCCTTCTTCTCTCTGTCTTTCTCTGGCAGGCGATATCACACAGAAGGGCTATGAGAAGAAGAGATCCAAGCTGATTGGAGCCTTCTTCCCTCAAGCACCAGGTAAAACTGGGTTTTCTTCACCTTTTCATTCAGCTTTTCACAGATGGAAAATCTCTCCATGTTAAACCCGGTTATTGGTTTAGATGTTTTCGTCCTGCTTATGCACCGTCAGGGTTCGGTTTCCTCGTTAAAGGGTTCTGATCTTTGATAAATCATCACGAGTTGAGTTGTTTTTGATAATACGGCACAGATGGATGTTACTGAGTCCAACCACAGAAGTCCATTTTACAGTAAGACTTGTTGAGGAGAGCGGGTAACATCCCACTGACTGCTGAGGACGGGAGCGTCACTGGAGACCAGCAGACACACTGGCACTGCCGAAGCTATTACTGGAATACACTGGTGTGTGTTTGTGTGTGTGTGTGTGTGTACTCTTAGGGTGGGGGGATGTCAGGAAGTGCATTATGGGAAGGAGTGATGGGTGTGGGATGAAGAAAATGTGTGGTATTCACATGTAGGCCCGGTGGGGGGTCGTCCCCAGTTCGCTGCGGGGAACCGGATGACACACACTCCGTCATGCACGCCCCCACACAGACACACACACACACACACATGCCCCCACACACACACACACACACACACACACACATACAGCTGTAACCTAACCCAGGCCTGTAATGCTCTTTTTTGCATTTCAATGCACCAGTAACACACATTTGTGCACGTGTACACACAATCCCCCCTTTTTCCTCATCTTCAGGCCCTCTCTCTCACACACACACACACACACACACACACACACACACACACACACACACACACCAGCGACACCATTTCCCTCCCTGTGATGTATTTCAGCTCTAAGACCTGTTGATCTGCACTGTTTGGTTTGATTAGATCATTTAAAGTGTTCGATGTAATTGATTTCCCTCAGTTAGTCGAAGTTACAGAGTTTACACAGAAAGAACTTTGATATCCTGAGATCGGAGACGCTGTGCTCGAAACTTCAGGAAAAAAAAGAAAGTGAAAAGTTACTGATTAGTGCACTAGATGTTGTACAGTCAGAGGTATGTGGATTTAGTGCCGGTGAAGTCACCCATAGATTTTGTTGGAAAGTTTTAAAGAGCCCTGGGCTTGACTTCACTGTTTTCCCCAGTGGGAAATACTTTTTACAGCCAACAAGTATTAAAAAAAATACATAAACAGTTCGGAAAATCCATCACATAAACTCACATAAAGCTACGTTTTTAAAGTGGCAACTTAAAAAAAAACTACATGACATCAGTCCGGCCATCTCAGCCAATCAGCTGTTATGTTGCCAGCATCGATGAAATTTGACTGAATGAGAGATGAAAGAATTTGCGTCCCTGTCAGACCTTCCACCTGAAGGGCATCGCTTCCCCATCACTCAGTCTCAGCAGTTCTTCAAGTCCTAAGAACGATTCTGCTGCTGAGGACACAGATGTAGATTAATGGGTCATGTTTTAACAACATTCCCTGAGGCTATGGCATTTGGTAACTGGCTTTCCGAGGCCTTATTAACTACTCTGAACCCAAAGCTAACTGTATCTGACCTGTAACCTGTAACCTAACAATAAAACCTGTGACTGTTGTACATTTACACTTGACCATCTAATACAGACTGTATAAAAATGATCTTCTTCCTTTTCTGGAATGAATCAGCTGTAGTGGCTGTTCCCATAATGCCTCAAACCTGAATAATCAGACTTCCTCTTCGAAGCCGCTCCTCTGTCTGGAATGAAGCTAAGCCTGCAAAGCCCTCCCTCTCTCATATATTCAGATAAATGCTTGTTGTCAGACACTTGCTCTGATTAGAAAGTAACATGGCACAAGGGATTCAACGTGATCAAGCAAAATTCTGCTGTTCCATCTGTCTGGATCTACTGAAGGATCCGGTGACTATTCCCTGTGGACACAGCTACTGCATGAGCTGTATTAAAAACCACTGGGATGAAGAGGATGGAAGGAAAATCCACAGCTGTCCTCAGTGTAGGAAGGTCTTCATACCGAGACCTGTCCTGGTGAAAAGCACTGTGTTGGCAGATTTAGTGGAGGAGCTGAAGAAGACTGGACTCCAAGCTGCTCCTGCTGATCACTGCTATGCTGGACCTGAAGATGTGGCCTGTGATTTCTGCACTGGGAGGAAACTGAAAGCTGTCAGATCCTGTTTGGTGTGTCTGGTCTCTTACTGTGAGAAACACCTCCAGCCTCACTATGATGTACCTCAGTTAAAGAAACACAAGCTGGTGGAGCCCTCTGAGAAGCTCCAGGAGAACATCTGCTCTCGTCATGATGAGGTGATGAAGATGTTCTGCCGCACTGATCAGCAGTGTATCTGTTATCTCTGCTCTGTGGATGAACATAAAGACCACGACACAGTCTCAGCTGCAGCAGAAAGGACTGAGAGGCAGAGAGAGCTGGAGCTGAGTCGACAACAAATCCAGCAGAGAATCCAGGACAGAGAGAAAGATGTGGAGCTGCTTCAACAGCAGCTGGAGGCTATCAATGGCTCTGCTGATAAAGCAGTGGAGGACAGTGAGAAGATCTTCACTGAGCTGATTCGTCTCATGGAGGAAAGAAGCTCTGATGTGAAGCAGCAGATCAGATCCCAGCAGGAAAGTGAAGTGAGTGCAGTCAAAGAGCTTCAGGAGAAGCTGGAGCAGGAGATCACTGAGCTGAAGAGGAAAGATGCTGAGCTGAACAAGCTCTCACACACACAGGATCACACCCACTTTTTATTAAATTATTCATTGTCATATCTCCATCAATCTAAGGACCTACCCAGCGCCAACGTCGGCCGTCTGTGGTTCTTTGAGAAGATTATGGAGTCTGTGTCAGAGGCCAGAGATAAACTACAGGAGGTTCTCTGTGAAGAATATGCAAAGAACTCAATGACAGTGTCTGAGGCGGATATTTTAAAATCAAATTCAGAAGCAGAGCCCAAGACCAGAGCTGACTTCTTACTCTATGGATCCCAAATCACACTGGATCCGAACACTGCAAACACACATCTGTCATTGTCTAAGGGCAACAGAAAGGCAGCATTTATGAGAGAAGAACAAAAATATTCTCTTCATCCAGAAAGGTTTGCATATTCCTGGCAGGTCCTGAGCAGAGAGAGTCTGACTGGACGTTGTTACTGGGAAGTGGAGACGATCGGAAGAGGGGTGTTAGTTGCAGTTGCGTACAAGAACATCAACCGAGCCGGGGTCTTCAGTGAATGTGTCTTTGGACACAGTGAGAAGTCTTGGGCGTTAGATTGTTACAAAAATAGCTGCGAATTCAGGCATAACAACGTAAAATCTCTCATCCCAGGCACGTGGTCCTCCAGAGTAGGAGTGTACCTGGATCACAGTGCAGGTATTCTGTCCTTCTACAGCGTCTCTGAAACCATGACTCTCCTCCACAGAGTCCAGACCACATTCACTCAGCCTCTCTATGCTGGACTCTGGCTTTCAGATGGAGCCACTGCTGAGGTTTGCAAGCTCAGATAAACGGGAGTTATTGAAAAACCCTTTGGGTACGAGGTGTTCTTTGTTACCTTCTGCCTGTTTCAGGATATCTGCATGAGCTTCACTTTATTTTATGATCCTGTTACTATGAACCACGGACTTTGGCTTTCAGTGAGAATTTAAAAGCTCAGTTTTTAACCTGTGTGAATATTCATTCATTCTTTGTTTATATTCATCAAATTGTTTCTGAACATCTTGAATTCGATGCTTGACTGTAGACATGTTTTTGCTTCCTGGCACGAGCAGTGGATTGGAAATTAATTGATTGGCACTGTTCCAGTGGAATTTTGTTTTGTTTGAAATTATTAGGAAACAACGGACCCATAGTCCATCTACACTCTCAGACTAACCTGGCCAACTCACTGATGCTTTTTTGTTTTTGTTTTTTTGAACTTTTTTTGGATTTCGTCTGTTTGAATATCCACACTTTGGGCCTGACTTGTCGTACTGTATAGAGGATGCCATGCCGCTCTCTGGTTTGATTTTGATTGGCAGTTCACATTCAGAATCAGTGATGCACTGACTGAACAGTCGTCACTGAGCTGGCACTAACACTCATGACGTATCATTCTTATCTAACAGGAAAAACAAACTTTAGGACCAGCTGCTTTTTTACGGTACTTTCCAGTCATGATGAAAGTGTTGCTGCAGACATTTTAAACCGCTGGATCGTGTCAGTAATGACCAGCTAACTGTCTGTTGCCTGTTCTAAATGTAATAGAAGGAATAATGAACACAATCCTGTGGTGGTACAGTAGATTGACGTGTTTTGTGGGTGGTTCCACTCCTGATCGATCCACCCGTTTGGCTCAGTCCGGCCATAAATCCTTCCTTTATCAAAATTATTACGATCCGTTTTTTTTGTGACCACACAGTTTCATAAAACACTCACACATTAAACATCCACGTTTGGTGACACAGAAGTGTTTCATCAGTACTTGGGCAATGAAACGGAGGTTTCAGAAAGGCGGGGTGTTCATCTGTCCTGCTCCCACGCCACGGTTTTTATGGAGTGAGTAAAACAGAATTATGATTACACTCTCTCACTTGCCAGCAACCACAACCCCCCCGATTATAATTTCCATTATGCTTTCAGCCGACTCAGTTCAGTACCAAACTCAGACTCTCACTAATACTGCTCCGATCTTCTACTGACCGCTGGAGAAGCTCTGTGTCTTTGCCCGGTTTGGTTTGATTTGTATGTGAATCTCGAACGTGATTCACATCCTTCAGTTCAGATGCTGTACTGGCACTGACAGGACACGCTGCCCTTCCTAAACGTGACAGTGCAGACGACCGAGTGCCCAAACCTGTTTGCTGTCAGTCCCGGTGCTGTCATGTTTACAGCCCTCGGTTTGTTTGTAGTAAGTCAGTGTGAACCCACAAAGGGCCGGGACTACATCCTGGTTAGAAGAGAATCCAACAGGCATAACCCAGATGAGATCAACCAACCTCAGTCTTACACTGTTCGGCATTTATGTGCATTCCCTCTGAGAGTACTGCTGCACAGTTCATCTCTTATTCAGAGCAGGCTGCGAGCCATGTAGTGTGAACTTTTTTAATGATTAATTCAGGCCTTTGTTAGCGTTTCTTCGCTGTCTTTGATCCGGGAACGCTCTACAAACCTTAAATTATACACCACGAACAGCCCAGAGTCTGTAAAGTGGAAATAAAATTTGGTTCTTCATGTTTCCAAAATATTTACACTGTTGGGAAAACTTTCACAGGATTGGAAGATATTTTTATTTGTTTATTTTATTTTATTTGTATGTTTAAATTTTAGTTCCATCGCTCATCATGTGAATGTTTGATCCTTCAGCTGTTATTTCCCTTCATATACATTTATATGGAAATCTGCTCGTTCTGTACATCTCTGGTTTTCATTTATAAACTGAATTTATTATTAAGTTATTTGTTCAAATGTTTTATGATATTGTGTGAATATGAGCACACGCTATGGTGTCCTGTGCTGTATATATTATATTATATTATATTATATTATATTATATTATATTATATATGTGCAGTCTCTTATTCTCTCTTATATTTTTTTGTGTTCTATTGTTAATAATTTTTTGTTGCCATGGTATTTTTGTCCTGTTGTGTTTTTTCTCTCCTTGTCAATAAAGTTGCTTCTCAGATGTGCTTGTATGAAGGATTGGTGCACACATGCAGGTGCACCATGTGAACACGTGTGTTTGAATGCATTTCAGATTGTTTCTGTAACTAAAGAATAAATATTCAACCAAACAAGTAGGTGTGAACAGGACAGGGAAAGAAAAGCAAAGGGAAGGAGACGGGGGTGAGGAGACAGGGGTGAGGGGTCGGGGGAGGGTCCATCCATCCATCCATCCAGACTCCCCAGAGGAAACAGCACAGTGAGGTGTTTTGCAGACCTCTCGTGTGTCCCTGTGCTGGGCTGGTAGTCGTTATATCTAATCAACTTTTAGCCTCTCTCCTGAGCAGCAGCGGTACTCTGAGCCACACCGAGAGCTCTAATGAAGACAGACGAGGGTGGAAGTGTGAGGCTGAGATGGATGTTCATAGATCAGCAGCTCTGGAGCGGTCGTATCCGTCAGTAACAGGGTGGTTATTATCATCAGACTTATCGATTGGTGTGTAGGGAGGCTGTTTTCTCTGTGTATCCATCTCCGTTGCTGTATCTCACATGGCAGGTTTGATTAAAAAAAAAAAAAAAAAGTCTAAAATCTAGCCTTTATATTGTTTTCAAAGTTTACAGTGTGGCACCATTTAATCGCAGCTGCAGCTCCAGCTAATGGCTAAAATCTGAACCCTTCTGTTCCAGGAATGGATCCGTCCATGGGCCAGGAGAGGAGAACACCCGTCACCCCCTCTTCGTCCTCCCGCTACCACCGCCGGCGGTCTTCTGGCTCCAGGGACGAACGCTACAGATCAGGTAAGAGGCAGTGTTGCCACTGTTCATGTCCCGCCATCGCAGTACGTCTGTGGGGCATTTTGCCTTTATGGTTGCCTCTGTATGTCTGTCTGTCTTAAATGAAGACATGTCTTACTCCCACTTCTGATGAACTAAATTTCGGACCTTATCAACAGGTGAAATTAACAATGATGTTATGTCTCATCTCCTCACATAGAAATATTTGCTAATCATTGTGTTAATTAGTTTCATAAATCACCTCATTAGCATCGTGAGTTTGTCTGATATGAGGTTTTTAATTTTACTCCAGAAGTTTGTCCAACAGAGGCGATGACGTGATTAGAATTTGGACGTCTTTGCTGCATAGATTTACATATCCATGAGGAAATCTGCTTGTATTACAACTATAACTCTCTAATACTTTAATACATGGCGTTCATATTAATATCACCCATGTGTCATATGCAGATAGACATATATATATATGCAAATGTACGTATAGATTTACTTTATGTGTAGTAATTACCTTACAGCATGGCTCCAATAATCTCACACCAGATCTCATCATTCCACATCTCGTTCTAATGGGCACCCTCAGCTCCCAGTAACTGAGTCTGTGTGTGGTCCCATTCTCTTCCTGTGGTTGGAGGACAGTCCTCATACTGTCGGTATGAGGACACAGTGTCCTGGTTGATATTCTGAGTCCGTCTGTGCAGACTGGGCTGCAGCAAACCCCGTGTTTGGCAAAGATCTGTGGAAAATGCTTTTGGTAAATCTGTCACAGCTCTTGCAACATGCATTGTTTGGTTTTGTTCCATCTGGTGTCGACTGAAGATTAATACGGGATTAACTAAGGATTTCAGCTTGGGTAAATTCTTTTCAGTGCCGTCTCATTCAAAATTAATCTGCAGGAATTTGCTCTGGTTCCGTTTTAGGTTAGCAGTGAAGACAGGCAGTGGCCCAGTAAGAAAGGAAGCAAGCGAAGGTTTGAAACTATGGACCTGCTGGAAAAACCTGGTTTACTTTATTATCACATTCCACATATGATGCTGGAGAGTTTGATCTGACTGAAAATAAATCCTGAGAAAACTTTTAACCCATTAAACTAAAAAAAAAAAAAAAAAAAGAAGCTTTGCAAGCACCTTTAAACACCACACACACACACACACACACACACACACACACACACACACACACACAGACTCACTTTCACACACTGTGCAGTCACACTCAGTCAACCATAAGACAATAAACATGCACTTGAGATTTGAATTGCCTCCGTTTGCCTACATAAGCACACACACACACAGACACACACACAGACACGCACAAGCCAAACAAACATGCGTCTGTGAGCCGCATTCATTCTGACAGACGTCTTACTCGTGTCGTTGCCGGGCCAGCAGCCCGCCGTCTCTGCGTCGTCAGGCGCTGCGTGTTTGCCTTCTGCCGGCGATGGACACCCTTCAAACAAACCGAGCTGCGGCTGCATCGCAGTGATTTATCTCACTCTGAGAAACACTCATTTACAAAAGGTCCTCACCGACACTCCCTGAACTTAATCTGGTCGGAAACCGCAGGGGCTCATGGGAAAAGCTGTCAGGCTGGGAATGTTTGTGTTCGTAAAGTGAATGTGAAGAAATGGGAACATGGTGCTCACTGTAAGACGAACGCTGCAGTGGTGGTCCTGCTGCTGGTTCTGTCCTCTGTCCCCTCGGTGCTTGTGCTTTGGTTTGGTGGACTGTGTCTCATTTCTCTATTATTTAATACCTTTGCCCAGTGTTAGCGCTGCACGCCTCAGTCATTACTGTAGCCTGAACGGTCACTTTCTTTCCTCAGTGATTTAGTCAGCAGTGATTAGATGAATATCCATATTGTTTTAAATGAATGAACTGGTCACTGCGGTGCTACTTTCCATTAACGCTGACCATTTCTTCAGGTAAATCACAGAATCCTCCACGCCAACCTCTCGTTTCCAGGCCAGTTACTACAGAACTGTAAAAATTAATAAATTAAACTTTTTTTTTTGACAGATTAAACTTCTAGTTTGGGGTTTGTCCAACTTAAACGACCAGTTCTGTCAACTGATAATGTCTTTGTTGTATGTTAGTAAGAAGAAGGAATAGAAGTTGGGGTTTTTAAAGTGAGTGTTTTACAGTTCACCTCACACTGCAGCAAAAACAGCTGCTAACATCAGATACAAACGTGATGCTCCCTCGATGGATTACTAATCTTTAGAAAGTCTAAAGCATCTGTGAGATCATTTTCTCACTGTGCAGAAATGAAAGTAAATCAAAGGCAGGCGGTAAAAACACAAATATACAGCACTGTGACAACAGCCAACTCTAATGTGTGGAGTTTTACTCAAACTGCATGAATAAAACATGAAAACAGTCCGTGGCGGATTCAGCTTCGATAATAAAAGTCCATAACCACATAAAGGTCATGACACTCTGGTTTTCAGCCTCTGGCAAAATGGCTTTGGGTTGTTCGATCATTTTTTAGCACCACTGTGAATTAAAATGCTGTGGAAGAGTAAATCTTACCTGAAAGTTTGAAACCCACTGTGCGTGTTTTTGTCTCCAGATGTGCACACAGAGGCAGTGCAGGCGGCCTTGGCCAAGCACAAAGAGAGGAAGATGGCCGTGCCTATGCCTTCGAAGCGCCGGTCGCTGGTGGTCCAGACCTCCATGGACGCTTACACACCACCAGGTAAAGACCGAGCTACTCTGACTTCACGGTTTTGTAAGAAATATTGATTAAAAACATTGTGACTGAACTTTGGCAGAAGTTTGAGTACAAAGCCAAGTATTGATGATTTTATTTTTTTTAAATTAAAGACATTATTTAACCACCGAGGAGGAAAAGAGATCAGAATAAGGTGCAGATAAAATCTGCTGCAGCCGCTGATGTAGCTGCAGTATTGATTTCCCTCTTGTGTCGGTGACGCTGGTCGATGATTGAGCGGGACGAGCCTCGACCGATTGAGAGGGACGGTCCTTCCTGTGAAACCTGAAGACTGAAGGGCGATCCTCTCTGTCCGCCAACCTGAAAATAGCTGATCACCACTTTGGACTGTCAACACTGTGAGGACACGGGGACATACTTCCCCGGGGTAAAACCACAGGATTCATTCATGTCACTGGACAGTCACAGATTTGATCCCTGCCTCCATGACCTCTCCTCCGATGAATATTTGGCATATATGTAAACGCCCAAGATGGACGTCGCTTCTCCTCTCGCAGCTGATTTAATCCCTGTAGCGTGCAAAGCGGGATTTGTCCGGGGCGGGTGGCGGTGGCAGTCGTCCATGTCTTTATGGAACTGGTGCCGTTTAATGAGGGTGTTAATGAGGCCATTATCTCTCTGACTGCAGGGTCGAGCTTCTCAGGGCTCCACTGAACTGGGCATGACTTACACCAACAGCACAGAGAGGAGCTGTACAGCAGCCAGAGAATAAGTGTGAGCAGCGTTTTACTGGATCCGTGAAGGCAGACTGTACAAACACAGCTCCCTCATGGTGTCTCATGATGATCATACCTTCATCTTCACTGTTACAGAAATCTTAAGATGTTTTTGTGAACATTTGGATGATATCAAATGTACAGTGTCCATTTTAGGACACTATTGTCTTCCTTCACTGTCCCTCTTCCTAAATCCCCCCCCATTTCACTCTCATTCTCCTTCATGCTGAAAATTCACGACTTCAGAGTTTGTTTTTGTTTTGTTTTTTTCCTTCATTTTGCACAAGGCAAGGTAAACAAGCTGCGAGGAGTCACAGAGCCGCACACAATCCAGCGCGCAGATTTAGAAAGCACATGTCCTGAGGGAGCGGTAAAAGTAGTCACACACACACACACACACACACACACACACACACGGCTGTCTGCCTGCCAGTGAGGTTCATCCGAGGACAGCAGAGTCGCATGTTGCCGAGCAGCATGTCGGATCGTGCAGAGATGACAGGCGGACTCTGATGTGCTCTTATTGGCTTTTGACTGTTTTTCCACAGCTGCACTTTCTCAGTTTCTCAGTTCGTCATTAAATCCGTTTCAGGTGTGTGAGGAGCTGTTCCACACCAGGGCCTCGCTCTCGCTCCTCTCTTTGTGCTGTGTGTTTGTTCCCAGAGATTCCCGCGTTGCCTGGCAGCGTCTTATTTTCGTCAACATGTTTGTGTTTTGTCACAGGAAGTCTCGGCAGGGTCCTGCTGATAATGAGACACAGATTTGCCAATCAAGCATGTCAGCAAAGCACCATGGGAGCTAACATGTCGGGACCGCGTCTAGTCCCCATGGCATTTTGAACCGCAAATGTCAGCTGTAATCCATGACGAACAGGAAATGTCACCTTTTAATGTGACAGTGACCAAACAACGAAACTGTCTTTGGTGTAAAAATTTACTTTTTAACTTTGAACAAAATTTGTTGAACTTCACATCACCACTCTCCAAGCTGCACTAATCGATATTTTTACATTAACAATTAATTAAATGACTGTGCGTAACGTGTAAATCACCCAGCTTTTCTGTTTTAGCTTCATTCAGCTCGTTGTTTTGGTTTTACTTTGCTGTTTTGGTTCGTGCCCAGCACAGTCCCAGAAATGTTTTCAGCAGCAACAGGCAGCAAACTGGTTTCATGACTAAAACCAGCTGAATGTCCAGCACACCGCGCGCTCAGCTAGCTACCGATAGGCTGCATGTGAGGCGTTTAGGGGACATTCGTAAATTGTAGCTCCACAAAGAAACCTGGGTCACTGTGCATGTACATCTGTCACACGCTGCACCACACACCACCACAAGCACATTCTCCACCTGTGGGAAACACTGACTTTACTGTGTGTGTGTGTGTGTGTCTGCCATTACCGTGCAAGAAAAATACACTCACACAAGCACACACACACATACACACACACAGTGAGAACTGGGTCAGCTTCTGTTGTTATTCATATCACCACTATCAGTCTCATAATGCCGTGAGCATTATGGAAATCACATGCAAAACATGGGCACACAAATCCACACCCATATCCACACACACACAGGTGCACACACACAGACACGCACACAGACACTCCCACACACACACACACTTCAGCTTTCTAAAACAAACTTTACTCCATTCCTCCCCTGTGGCGACTCTAAGCAGATGGGAGCTGAAACCTTTCCAGGCTGCAGACAAAAGACTGGGACGTACAAAGACACTGTCTTTCTGTTTGGCTCTAATTATTGTACATAGTCTACAGTCGTTTACGGATCAGTCAAAGGTCAATTATTTTTCCATGATCTGATCAAATTTTTTTCCAGTCTCGTGAAGAAAGTCTGGAATTTCCACTGTTGTTCTTGCTCTGGTCTGGCACAACTCGTTTTACTGGTTTTTTTTTAAATCTCTTTTCCTCCCCAGACACTTCCTCCGGGTCAGAGGGCGAGGGTCAAGGCGACGGCGACGAAGAAGAAGGAGGAGGAGATGGCGAAGAAGAGGACGGAGGAGGCGGCGGGGGAACCTCGTCCAGCCGAGAGGGGAGCATCAGCATGGAGCACTGGATCAGCCGGGCCATCCACGGCACCTCCTCCACCACCACCACCACGTCCTCCACGGCCTCGTCCTCTTCTTCCTCCACACGCAGCGGGGGGAGCGGGGCGGCCGGCGGCAGGCTGGCTGACGTCCTGGCTCAGCACGTTCACATCTCCGCCCACCACCACCACCTCCGCCACCACCATCACCATCACCACCACCACAAGACAGGTAAGAGGTCAGCACTGAGGCACGACATGACTGTCCACAGTCTGGCCCTTAGCCAGGTCAAAACTAACTAAGTAACTAACCAACCAGCTCCTGACGCTGAGCACAGCCCAGAGATCCTGAGCGACACACAGACTGCTACCAGCAAACTCCAGAAAGAAACACAACACCGTTTTTTTTTTCTGGATTCAATCTTGTTATTGGGGTCCAGCATAAAATTTTTCTACCACCTGTATCAGGGATCCTTATCCGAAACGATATTTGATAAGGTTGTTCTTACATTTATCGCGTATTATATTTATTTCTTCTGCTTCTAGCTTTTTAACAGAATAATTAACAGAGCAGTTAAACAATTTCCTGTCTTGTTGTCGACCTAGAATCCTCAGAAGACCCTGCTGAGGTCCCTGATTCCCAGTTTGGGAACAACAAGGCCAAAAAACTGCAGATGAACTTCAAAGCTCGTCTGATTTGGTCTTTAAATAAAGCAACTATCCTTGAGTTTATTCTTAGCTGTAGCTCACAGTAAGTAGGTGGGTGGGCTTACTGCTCAGCCTTTGAAGTTTAATAGTGTGAACTGGCAGTGTTGGGTGGTGGAGTGTGTTTAGGTGTGTGTGTGTTTGTGGGGGGTGGGGGTGGGGGTGGGGGGTCGTATCCTTGTGCACAGTGTGTGAAGACTACATTCTGGTTTAACAGTGCTTCTGTTTCCTGTATTAACTTCAGTTTGTGGGATAGTTTTTCTGTTTATGTCTGAATATAAACACAGCCAAGAATAAAATCAATGCATTTAATCAAAGTGAAGAAAATTCGGACCTTTTTCACTCGGGGCAGCTTCATCGTGGCAGCTGATGCTCGTGCTGAGTGTGAGATGATGGTTTCAGTGAACTTTTATCTTAATGTGGCCGGAGGAGTTTCAGAAAAACATAAAAATGTAATGATGTGCGTAATAAAAGGACAGACTGTGAATTTCTAACCCTCACTAACACACACAGCAGTTTTCCTGCTCGGCTCAAAGGGCAGCGCCTGGTACCGACACTGCAGCGGGGTGGAAGTTCCTTTCCAACCCCCCATGTTCCAAACTTACAGTAAACACATAGAGGTGAAAAAGTGCCCTGCTGCTGCCCCAGTATCCTGTTTGTGCCCCCCCCCCCCCCCCCCCCCCTGCCCCCTCCACTGTCTGCTGAGGTAGCGTCATGACTAACTGCTCTGACGGTGAGAGGTTTGTTTTCATGCTGGCTCTGTTGGTACCCAGCTCTGATGATAATGCTTGGGCAGACACAGAGAAGGCTCCTGCCAGCATCCAGCTCCTTCACCGCTCAGATGTGACAGGAAAGGTTGTCTGCACGCTGCCGGTTTGCTTGTTTGTTTGCTTGTTTGTTTGTTTGTTTGTTTGGGACCCGTTTCCACTGATTTCCAGTGTCACCGTTTCCCTGCAGCTTCAAATTAGCAAAGTCAGAGAGACATGTACGAAGGGAGCAGCTGCTGAAAGCGTGTGGGCCTCAGCAGAGCAGCACTCAGTCAGGATCAAAGCGTGAGCTGAGAGAGGAGGTGAAGACGACAGGAAGAAAAACCGTTTTAGAAATTTTATTTTAGCAGAACAGACTGTAGGTTACAAGTGAAAAGCTTTCATGGTGAAATTCAACCATCTGCATCTTAACATGACTTAAACAAGCGAGAAAAGCACTCGCACAAACCACCTACAGCAGTTCTGCTTCGTAGCTTAAAAAAAATAACTCGACATTCAACTGGATTTACGTCGTTTTGATGAAGAAACCAGATCTGACGTTTTCTGTCTCTGAAGCAGAAGTTTGAAAAAGCGAAAGTCAGAAATACCACATGACCTCAGCGTAGGCGTGGAGGCTCGGTCGTGTGATAACAGGCGGCATCAGGTGTGAATGTCCCCCGTGATTTTTCTGAAGCCGTCCACTGATTGACGACCGGCTGCAAATTTCCACTACGTCACTTCGTGTTGTTGCACATTTTTTAATTGGCGTAAAGTTTCACTGAGCCTTTACTGAGTTCATGTTTATCACAGAGGAATATATACTCGGTGTGGGTTGCAGCTCTGTTTCTCATTTCCTTGTTCAAGGCCAACACAGTTCAGGTCTCCAGAGTTTTCTGTGTGTGTGTGTGTGTGTGTGTGTAAATACTTAAGGGAGATCATTTTCCCTTCACCCTCACTCCAGCCTTGTTTTTCATTCAGCTCCTATCAGAGCAGCTCTGCCTGCATGTGCAGATAACTTTCTGTTGCCCCATATCTCTCCAATTTGTTGTCACTCCTTTCATCCCTCCACATTTTCCTCCAGGTTGCAGATCCCTTTTATAGGATCTTGGTAGACAGTCTGGTTGCTGACTGGCGGCTGACTCTCGGCTGAGTTGGGGTTCACACTGTGCTTGTGTCGCCGGGTACTTTTCCTCCTCCCTGATAACGGAACAAAGTGCTTGTGTTCGTGCTGCTGTTGCCGTGTGATTGTTGAAAACCCTTCAGAGGCAGATGGTGCTTTTTGATGAAAGTTGGAATATTGTTATTCTCAAGCTCCGAGCACTAAAATAAACAAAACTCTCTGCGTCACGAGAACAACACGGCCCCTGTGGTTATATTAATGTTTACGATGGTGTCAGTGTTTTAATGAATGAACCACGCCTTTAACGAAGGTTGCTGCTGATGACCTCAAGACACCATTGTAAAGTGTGTCGGTCACTTTTCAAGATCTCCCTCCCCTCTTGTTCCTCACATGCAGGCCTTTTAACCCACCTCTCCTTGAGGAGGAGGAGGGCAGTTCCAGCTGCTATGATAGAGAATGGAAACTCTGGGCCACGACGCTCCGGTAAGTTTGAGATCGGAGCATGGCCGGCGGAGAGCCGAGGAGCAGGGCCGGTCTCCTGCCATCCCCTGGCGCAAGACAGGGATGTCGTATTTCCCCCCCCTCATAATTTTCAGTCCTCCGTCATGTGCTTGCTGTTCAAGTCGGTTGTTCCCTGCTAATTAAATCTGTGCTTAGCCACGTTGTTAAAGCTCAGAAAGTAGAATTTCAATGCTAACCTGGCGAGGAGTAGCATTGAGTGCTGTTGCAGATGCATGAAAGCAGCAGTGTTTGTGTGAACGTGAGAGAAAAGCTGCCGCTCACAGCTTTTTACAGCGCGAATTGTTGATGGGGAAAAATCAACAGTGCTTTTTAAAGAGGCTGGATAGCAGCTTGTCTGAATGAGTCCTCCCTCTATTCAAGGTTACTCTGTTTAGCGTTGTTTAGTGATGTGGCTAATTATGCTGCATGTTTTTAGTTGTTTGCTCAGCCAGAGTCAATCTGCTTTCAAAATGGCTTTTCATCTAAGCCAGAAAGCAGATGGTAGTGGAATGTAGGCTGTCTGCCTGCTTCCTCTCAGCTCTGTGTCAGCCTCTTGTTTGAAGCAGCGTTCTTCAAATCTGGAATCACAAATATTGTATCAAGGAATTTAGCTGCTGCTTTTGTGTGGTTGAGAAAGTTCCTCTTTGAGTTGAAAAACATGGACTCACTGAGTGATACGTTCTGTATTTTCAGAGCTGCGTCCTCCAGGCTCCATCAGCCGACCTGACGCTTGGCACGACTCGGTGTCTGGCATGTGAAAATGCTCTCA
Organism: Toxotes jaculatrix; assembly: GCF_017976425.1. Lineage (NCBI taxonomy): Eukaryota > Metazoa > Chordata > Actinopteri > Toxotidae > Toxotes > Toxotes jaculatrix. Next base: position 23,759,312 of record NC_054407.1, on the reverse strand, counting down.
TTTATTGAAGTGGTTCCCTCCGTTTCTCTCAGATCGCTGGAGAAAACACAGCGACCGACGCTGCCGGGAACAATGAGCATTCACTTAAAGAAAAGGCTCAAGATCAGACCTTTAATCAGCCATTCATCACTGTCAGAAAAAAACATTCCCTGAATCCATTAACACGGCTCCGGAAGCGTTCTCGTATTCGATGGAATTAAGGCTGCCGTCTGGATGAGATCCCTCGAGATTGCACTGTAGCTTAGCCGCCTGTCGGGGGAAAAGTCAGTGGTCTCTGAGGAGTAACAGTGAGGCAGTTTGGGAGCAACCAAAGGTCCCTGGGTGTTACTCATCAGGTGTCTTGTAATTCTGATGTGATTCTGATTCTGATCCTGCTGCTGGGACGTCATGAGTGAGATGGGATTCATAACGAATCATCAGAAACGCTTTCTGCTTTCTGACTTTTCTAGCTTTACAGATCCTGCCTTCTGTCTCTGAGGGACAGTTTGCTGGTTGCATTTACTTATGGCTCCTTCAACAACAGGACAATCCAAAGACACAAAAAGGCTGTGAGACAAAAAAAATACACAAGCCAAGTCCTGTCAGAGTCTGAGCCTCAGTTTGTCTGAAAAACCCAGGAGGTAAAATGTTTTTTTGCTCTGAGAATATTTTCAGAATCCACAAATACTCTTCTGATCATCTGCAGGGAAAAATATTCTGAGTTTCTATACAACTACACAGCAACGGCACATATGTTTTGTTTGACGTCTTAATTGCGACCAGATTAAGTTTTCTACAAACATAATGAACAAATGTTTTTAATGTATTTGGCCGGTTGCAAATATGTTGATCCTGAACGTATCAGTAAAATGTTCACAGACAGTGTTTTTTTTATTTATGTAAGTTTTTCACTGAGTTGCCTCTGAACATAATCCAGCCAGTAATTATCCACAAGAGCCTTTTCTGTTGCAGTTCAGTTGTATAGAAAGTTCATTTATAGGAGACAGGTTTGGCGCCTGTTTCCAAATCAAAAACAAACATGGCAGCCCACCGGCTGCCTGCACAGGAAGCCTTCTGTTGAAGGAGCTTGTGTTGAAGCTCAGCGGCTCAGGGACAGACTGTAGTCATGTGGTGCATGTGCAAAACGTCGTTTGTCACAGAAAGCAAAACGTCCCCTGATTGGCTGACACACTTACTTAGTCGCAGTAATGCTTTAAAAGAAAAAAATGTATGACAGTCAGTGGAGACATTTGCCTTTGCAGGCCTCAAACATGTGACCTTTGAGCCACATCACATTGTCTTCAACTGTCAAACCACGTTTAAACCCTCCTTGACCCACAGCGGGAGACGGATGCGTCTCGGCCCTGAATCAGCTCCATCAGCCGACCTGATTGGTATTCTGTCAGTGACGGAGGCATTCATCATCATCCTCCTCCTCAGCCAGGGCTGAGATTCCTCCCTGTCTCACATCATCATAAATACACTTTGATGAGGTCACTGGAGGCGAGACGCACACACACACACACACACACACGAAACTAGATAAACACCACAGGACTTCAGACAGCGTATGTCTGGTTCAGTGTGGCTCAAACAGACAGCCCAGATGTTGCAGCGTGCTACAGGAATTAGCATGCCTGTGCTGTGCGCTGCAGTATTGATATGCAGTCCATGTCTGGATAAAGAATTCTGTTTGGTCTCTCTGGCTTTGGCTCCGTGCTTTGCAGCGAATCATCGCCCTCTCCCTCGCCTTGTTTCTCACTTCTCTTCACTACATGTTTTCCTTTTTCTGAGTCAAATCACACTCAGGTTAATTTCTGTCAGGCTCACTGGCATGAATGGATGGAAGAGGACCAACTTTTCCAAAAGCATCTCAGTGCATCAAACAGCTGTTAGTGTTTTGTGTTTGGCACGAAGGTACGCCTGTCAGAGAAGTCATAGAGCTGTAAACATGAAAAATGGAGGGATGAATGGTGAGATGGCAGGAAACCGGACGGAATGAAACCACAGAACTCAGACAGAGTTCTTAGAAATCGAGTTAACTGAGCTCAAACCATAGCTGTACTGCATGTACTGAGGTTTATCTTATCATCGATTGGCCTTTCTGGATCTTTGATAATTGTGGTTGGATACTGCAGGTGTTATTTAGGGGTGTGTAGTGTCCAGGTACGACACGTGCGATGGTAACGCAAAAACCTCCCTTACATGGATAAAGTTTTATCTAATCAAAACTGAATGAGAACTCAAACCGAACACTAAGGGACAACGAGGGACGCACACACCGTACCCACGGGCTTCCCTGTTCAGATTCACCACACATCCTTCTCCTTCCGGCATCATTTCATGCTCCGACCACTCAAAGTAGAGAATCCCTCGGGCAGAACAGTAAATACCGTTTGATGTTGTTGAACAGCAGCCGAGCCTCATGAAAGAGGTAAATGTGAAAAAGGTTTTGAGGCATCAGGTGCAGCAGATAGGCTGAAACTCAATCAAAATGTAGCACAAAACAGGGGGTGAAACGTGTGGGTGGGTTTTTTTCCATCCAGAGAGAGGCAGGCGTCACGGTGTGTAGAGGTGGCTGGTTTGAGACTATTTGGATTTTTTTTTTTTTTTTTGAGGATGCACATTGATCAGTGAGGAAAAGCCTGCAGGGTTCTGGAGGATGCTGTGGTGCCGGTTTTGGTGGATCTCAGTTCAGTTTAGCTGAAAACTGAAGTTGCTCTAGTTGCTGCAAAACTGGATAAAATTGCACAATGTCAAACAAACATTAAACCCAATGTCAGCTTGGTTTCGAGTTGATAGGCATCCCCTTTGTTCCTGAAGCTGAAGTGAAGAATGGCTTGAACTGACACCTCCACTGCTTTCATCACTTGTGCTTCTAAAGACACTTCAGCTCGTTTCACACCCACATTTTCTTCTGATAATGGTCAAAGCAGCTTGTGTGTTATTGCCCTTATGTATTATAACGTGTATTTGAACTAACAACGTAATTAACCCCAGCCTGTGTCCTGATTGTAAGAATCCCCATTAGAAATGTGTTTAACAGCAGGATGTGTGGGGGTGTGGGGGTACTAACCAGGCCTTCCTTCCCTCCTCGATCCCCCCCGTTTTCTCACGTCCCAGAGAACCACTCTGCCCCTCCAGATGTCACCGGTTACACCAACAACACCGCCAACACCACCGCCACCGATGGGATCCAGGTGGAGAGAGCCCCGGGCGCCGGCACCGCAGCCCAGAGACAGACGCCCAAGTACGGCAACGCCGAGCTGATGGAGACCGGAGACGGTGAGTCAGGGTGGGGGATGCCATCTGGGGAGAAGAGTCTGTGGGTGGAAGAAATGAGAAAAACAAATGACGTTTCCAGGAGCCGAGTTATGTTCAGTCATTATCTTCTCATGGGATTTGTTCATGTCTTGAAACTTTGTGTTCCATGAAATGTGTGTGGACCCTGAAAGTTCAAAGTGTTAAAGGTAAGCGTGACCTCTGATGAGTGATTGGAGGAAAAATTCTACAGTGAAAATCTACAAAACAACAAATCATAGATTCGACATCGCTCCCTCCGTGGACTGAATGATCATCATTCAGATTCATCAGCCCTTCTAACATCGAGTTGTGGTCTGATTTAAAATACTTTGTAGTGTCAGAAAAGATGACAGATATTTCTGCAGACTCCTCGGAGATGGCTGAGGACACCGGAGGCCTGTTACGGCGAAGCAGGATTTGTGGTTAGCGAGGGAAGTTCAGGTCTAACCCCGGGGCTTTCAGAGTTACCGCGTCGGTTCACCTCCGGGGTGCGTCGCCTGGTTTGCTGGTTCTGGAACACGAAGCTGCAGCAGACGGAGTTATTCATCAGACAGTACGATCGATGCCGCTTCGCGGTGAAGCAGCTTGACAGATCCGGTGCCAGAGTTTACAGATGGGAGCTTATCAGGATGTTTGGCTGAAAGAGACACAACAAAGCTGAGGCTCTCTTTTAAGCAGTGAGAGGATTCATCAGAGGATCTCTTTAGAGGCACGCTCACAGTGGGTCTTGTGCCTTTTTGTTTTCAGAGATGAGCTTTAGTTAAACCAAGTTGCATCATAAACTGTTTGTCTTTGGATTTTGGAGGATTTTGCCTTTGATCCACTGTGTGGGAGCAGAGATTTCACTTAAGTCTGCAGCTCTGTTTGTTTCCTCTTGTAGTTTTTACGTCTCAACATATTAACTTTTTTGTAAATAGTGTTTCCCACATTTATCTGGTGTTTGGAGGTATTTTACTTCTATTTCTGGCCTATAAAACATCATAATACATTTACATACAAAGCAGATTTTAGAGGTGTGGACGATTGAATATTAAGCGAATGCAGATGTGAGTGGAGACTTTGCCGTGGGCAGCAGGAAATGAGGCAAAGACGTGTTCACTGCGAGCTGAAAATCCTGTGGCAGAGTGAAAAACGTGCACTGATTTCAAGGCTTTTCTGTGATTCAGACACACACGGACAGAAGGAGAAAATTAGTTTTATTAAAAAAATGTTTTCTTTCACATTTGAAATCATTTTTCCTTCTGTTTTTATTTTGTCGTTTTGTATTGAGTTGTATTTTCATAATCGCAGTTGGCAGATACTCTGTGTGCGCAGTGTGTCTGCAAGTATGTGTTTGTGTTGTCGGCACCTCCCCAGCACACTGTGATGGGGAGGAAGCGTAAGTGGTGTGACTGTATATCTGTGTTTTTGTGTGTGTTCCCCGTCTGCAGGTGTTCCAGTCAGCAGCAGAGTTTCAGCCAAAATTCAGCAGCTCGTCAACACTCTGAAGAGACCCAAGCGCCCGCCGCTAAGAGAGTTTTTTGTCGACGACTTTGAGGAGCTCCTGGAGGGTAACTACTTCACTCAGTGTTTTTATTTTCTTCTTTCTGTTTTGTGATGTTGACGTTGTTTCGTGCAACATCATCATTTTGTTTACTGATGGTTGATGTTTGGAGAAACGTTTAACAACAGAGCAGCACAAAAAACAAAATGAATTTGCAACTGTGGCCTTTCTGAAGGTGGACAACAGCAAACACTGTGACACACAATGCAAACACAAACGCACACGCGTCAGAAGTGCACAGTTTAATGTCGGCTTTTCTCGTGCTGAGGACTTCAGCCTGAGTGTAACACACGCAGCTGATGTGCGCTGTGACAAAGCTGAATCCAGCTGATGAATATTTCCTTTTGTTTTCAGTGTCAGACGCTGCAGAGACAGAAGTTAATTTAGAATTTAAGCACGAATAGCAAATGTTGGAAAGACTCCTTCTGGTTCATCGTGCAGTGAAGATGCATTAATGTGGCATTTTGCCTGATTAAAAGCTCGTTTCCTTCCTGTGAACATTCTCTGTGATACAGAAATGATAAATACGTGGTGTCATTCTTTGTGCCCTTAAATCAAACCAACTTTATTTATGATCAGAGCACAGCGTGATTGAAATGCCGTGTTATCATCATGAGATTGTATGTCTGAGCAGCCCAAAGTTTATGCAGCCGATAAATAATTCCTCTTTCATATATCTCTTTTGAAACATCATCCTCGCAGCTGTAATTTAAAAATAAAACGGCAGAATTTCCGTGTAGATGGCTGTTAGATTTATTTCATATGTCAATCTACATGCACAAAAAAGGCTCCTTTAAAGTACAAGAAAGATAAAAACAACCTGCAACTTCAAATCAGACGACAATTCTCGAGAAAAGATCGTGATAATGAAGGGAAGTGTGCAACAGTGCAGCTCATCAGTGTGTTTTTGTTCACAGTGGAGCTCTGTGGCACAGAGGATGCATCAGGCTTTGGGTTCACAGACAGTACTTTAGGAGGATTAACTTATTTTTACTTCTGGTCTTTTCATGCCATTTCTTGTCAGTAAGAGAAAATTTCCAAGTTCATCCTTAAATAATGTTTGAGTCCATAAACAGATCGTACCGTGCCTTCTGTTTTCTCCTCCAGTCCAACAGCCAGACCCCAACCAGCCCAAGGCCGAGGGGGCCCAGATGGTGGCCATGCGCGGCGAGCAGCTGGGCGTGGTAACAAACTGGCCCCCGTCTCTGGAGGCGGCCCTGCAGAGGTGGGGCACCATCTCCCCGAAGGCTCCCTGTCTCACCACCATGGACACCAACGGAAAGCCGCTCTACGTGCTGACCTACGGTAAGCGGAGCCGACGGGGGGCAGGAAACCACGTGACAGGGGTACCGGCCGACCCCAGAGAAAGAAACATCTCTCAGCTGTGAAATCAGTTGTCAGGGCTACTTCTCAGTATTTCTCTTCAGGTGGAGGTAATGAAATATCCGGGTTCAGAGTTCCAGTATGATCCTGGTTTGGGCACCAAAAAGGAAATTTCCCAGACGGTGAATGTTCCAGTTGTATTTCAGGGTTCCAGTAGTATTTGCTTTTACAGGTAAACATACATATCTACATACAATCCACATGACGTCTCTGTCAATCATCGGAGTCTGTGTTTTCGATAGACTGTCGTTTCCTCTGAATTGCATCCAGTTTTTTTTTTTTTTTTTTTGAGAACATACGCTGCCTTCCCCAAGCTGATTAACTGAAGCACCAAACAATGTTTAACACTCGCCGTGTGAGCGTAATTCCACTAATGGCAGCCAGATATAGCGCTAAGCACATTAGCAAAGTGTGAAAAAGACGCTTTCGAGAAAGCTGCTCTGCTACAGACAGGCGGGAAGTTTGTTATCCCAAAGGCCCAAATGTTCAGAATGTGTTTTTATTTGAATACATCCCGAGAGACTCTCAGGACAGTCTCTGCAGGTCATACTTCTGTTATTCTGGGAGACTTTGTGCTGAAAAAGCAATATCCAGTTAGAAATAGATAAGATATAAATAGGTAAATAGGTGTAAATCCACTTTGTCTGAGATCTATTGGAACACAGAGTAAACGCAGAGGAAAACAAGTCTTTAGCAGCCAGAAGTGAGAAGACAAACACACAGCGTGATAGGAAGTGATATAAAACATGTATCAACCACCTCGCCCGCAGCAGTCCCATCATCCCAGCTCCCTAAACACGCTCACTGCAGCTGAATCACATCGTGTCCTCACCCCGGGTTCAGTGCCACAGTTTAAGTCTGCATCCTAACTGGGAGCAGCTCGTTTGTTTTGCAGCTGAAGGCTGAAGGCCGCAGAGCTGAGTGATCCATCTGCCAAACGGCAGCAGAGAAAGCGGCCTCTGGAAACAAACCCCGAGCGGAAGAATCTGAAATCCTTAAAACCACAGCACGTCCCAGACGTACACCTGTGAAAATCAGCCGCTAACTGTAGCTTACATGTTGCTAGCACAGGAATAAAAAGTACAATCTGCGCAGCAGCGAAGGAAAAGTGGGAAGTATCTGAAAATGGAGGTTGTGGGTGAAAGTTGAATTTGAAGTGTAGGACTTGTATTTAGCTACGCTCCGTCTCTGCTGAGGCTGGTGGCTTTGTGCACATTTGTACCACACTCAAATACACACACGATCATACACTCCCACACACACAATCACACACTCCCACACACACAATCACACACTCCTGCACACACAATCACACACTCCCGCACACACAGTCATTAACCCAATGGCTTAATGTGAATGACCAGCAACCTTATCACAAGCGCATCAACTTTCTTCAGATGGGCGGGCAGTGTGTGAGTGTGAGGGAGGGAGACTGTGAAGGTGTGTGTGTGTGTATGTGTGTAACCAAACAAATTGATTTGTGAGGAGCTGATGATGAAGCAATATGAGAGCTCACCAGACTGTGAAATGTCTTCAGCCAGCACTCAAGAGTCCTCCACCAGAGAGACAACAACATGGTGAGACTGTGTGTGTGTGTGTGCGGTGCTGAGTCTGAGTCTCTATCTTTCTTTATCTTTCATTCCTGTGCTGTCGTCCCTTTGATGTCGGCCGACAAGGACAAACTTGTTTTGTTTTCTTCCTGTCGACTCGTCCTCCGCCCCCCGGAGAACAGAGAGAATTCGTGATACCGAATTCTCCCGCTGTCCTTAAACTCAACTCCACTCTCGCCACGCTGCACTGCAGATAAACCCTCATAACGGGCAGGAGAGAAACGTGTTTCTGTTCACGAAAAAAAGTTTCAAGTGAGCCGAGCGATCCTCTTCGATCGTCCGTGAACAGCGCGGCCGATGTTGTTTACCAACAAATCACATCATTGATATTTTCTGCACAGCGTGTGGAGAACACACAAACTGCTCAGGCTGTGTGTGTGTGTGTGTTGATGTGTCCATGTGTTCATCTGCTCACGTTTGGAGTGTTTTCTGTAAACTGTTCAAATCCTGTTTTAAAACGAGTAATGCCAGCTGCCCTCAGCTGACATTAGCTCACCCCCTTTTTTTTTAGCCTTTTCAGACTTTACATACAAACTATAAATAATATATGTTTTACAGCCATGTAGGCAAAGAGTGATTAAAGCCTCACACACGTCATCTGAACCTTTTCACTGGCCCTTCTAGCGCGAAAAGAACTCGATGAAAGGTGAACAACGGACGAATAAGCTTCAAGCAGAGGACGTCCAATCACGTTACAGCTTCGTCTGCGTGCCACGCATGTGAACCATAGACTGTATGAGACATGGACGTAGCACCCGTGACGTCACCCATTGGTTTCGGGGAGTCGATTTTGTGACCAATCCATGGGCATTTGAGCTGCGCCATCTTGGATTTTAGTGGGAGCGTACTTTCCATATTTGGCGAAGAGACGGTCACTCTACGGATCAGCCGGACGAGAACCCGGCCACTTAGCTCGGAGCAACAGAGCTAGCCTACGGCTAATCAGCTAGGCTAACAAGCTAAGCGGCAGCTACACGCAGCTACATTCACCACACGACAGTCCCCGAGTCCGACCCGACTAGCTCGACCCCGTGTAACCGCGACACACAGCATACAACAGAGATCACTTTCCACTTACAGTTACAGCAGCCGCTTACTGACGGAGCTGCTCTGTCCATGCAATGTCGGACTTTTTAAAACAGAAAAATGAGGCGAAATAAAACTGTAGCCTAGTATTCCCACAATAATCGGACTCTGAGAGCACGGAACACTGAGAGCAGCGTTCCTAACATTAGCTGCTCCGGTCCTCTATCTGTATCAGCAGCGGCCTGAAATCGGAAATTAAGTCATAAGCTAGCGGCAAAATATGCTAATACATGCTAATTAGCGCAAACATCCAGGTTAAACAGTGAGAAATTTACTTACCGAGAAAACTGCAACACAGACTCCTTAGACGGTCGGTTAGTACAGTCTACACTACAACAAGCCATACTGTCACAAAAACCTATCCGAACATTGGCAAACAAACACGGACACTGCAGCCCCTGTCAACCGCAGGAGATAGCTGGAGGCCTCTGGATGTAGCCGCCTAGCCCAGCCGATGCTTTAGCAAAGAGCTAACTGCCAGTGCCTGTCTATGGGGCTGTCACTCAACGTAACCACGGAGGTGGAAACTATCAATAGAGACCAAAAACAAAAATGTACCAGGCTGTAAATATGATTTTTTTTAGGCTGTAAAGTTGGCTATTTTAACATGGGGGTCAATGAAGAATTGCTCACTTCTGGAGACATCCCCCAGCAGCAGCTGAGGAACTGCAGCTTTTTGAACTCGGAAGTGATCCTCACTGCTGAAACCTACAACTCCCCCCGTGATGTGAACGTGAAGGAGCAGCTTGTCATGGCTGAGCTCTCTCCGCCTCTCTCGGGCCTCGGTGGATGCGCTGCTCTGCTCTGTTCTGTTCTGACCGACCGTGGGCGAGACCACATGCTCCGGATGCGTGTCTACATTTTTGCTGTTGCCTTACTCATCACTGGCAGCAGGTTTTCGTGACTCAGGCTGAAGTCAGCAGCACATGGCTGCGTGGACTGTGGTGTGAACCATAACAACATATGAAGAGTTTTATTCCACGATCAGAAATCTGAGAAAATAAACACATACACTTTAAACGTGAAGAGAAATGGCTCTAAAAGTTATTTTTGAACAATCGTAAGAAACGTAAAGCTGCAGTTTTATATTACATTTTAATAACAAGTCAAAGCATGCAAGCAATGGACTGATCATTGTGGCAGATCTGAGGCAGCTCAGGGCTCTGAGCTCTCCTGGCCTCTACGTTATGATCCTTGAAGATGTTAATGGATTTTTTGGGGTCCCTTAATTCTGAATTCATTAATTACATTTTCTGTTTTCTTTCTTTCTTTCTTTTTTTTCTTAATGAACTGCCGTTGCACCCACTGTCACCCAATCACCGCTGCTCCGCCGTTGTTTGTGATTTACTTTTTTTCTCCTAACAGTCTATTTTCCTCGTGGGATCCTGGAGCTCTCCTGTTCTCCAATTCATTTGTTCTGACAAACATCAGAAAAACCTCATTTAGCATGAAAAACAATGAAGAATTCACACTGGCTTGCTCATGCATAATATCTGCATCTGTCAGTCTGAATTACGGGGGGAAAAAAGCAAAGGATGGAAATTGATTCTATTGTTGTGAGTTACCTCGTTAATGAACAGAGCCGACTTCGCCCCCGCAGGGAAAATGAAGCCGACTGGAAAGATCTGATAATATTATTCAACTTTATGTTCATGGAGACGTTTAAAGCAACAGTTTTTCTGCACCTTCTGTAAAGTGAAAAGATTTCTCCAACTGCTTCCTGAAGTTTTTGATTTATTTTTTATTTTTTTTTTAGATGCTTGAGCACAAATAACCAAATACATCTGTACAGACAGCAGAGCCCTTTATCTGTGTAATCGTACACTGATGTGGACTCCATGACTTCCTCTTGTGTGCCGTGGTTGTGTGTGTGAAGTATCACTGTACATGGATCCAGTTACACTGCAGTCATGAGGGGCGTTTGGTTTGGGGAATGTTCTGAAATCTGTGTGATTATCTCCATACCAATCCACTCGTGAGGTGAAATGTACGAAAGTTCAAAAGTGTTTTAACGTTGACTCATGATTTCCTCCTTTGTTCCATTTTACAGTTATTAGAAAAGTCGTTTGATCTTTTTACTCTTTACTCTCTTGATTACATTTTTAACCTTTTCTTTTTTCCCTCTCTTTTCTTCTTGTATGCTCTGTAGTGTGTAATCATGCTTTATCACTGTGTGCAGGTAAACTGTGGTCCAGGAGTGTGAAGGTGGCCTACAACCTGCTGCACAAACTGGGAACCAAACAGGAACCACTCGTCAGGCCTGGAGACCGGGTGAGTAAAAAAAAAAATACGGCTAGAGGTGTTTTTATTTTGGGTGATCTGGGATGACTGAGAGAGCGTTCTGCCCAGAAACAGCTGGACTCACCATCATTTCCGTTGGTATTAAAACATCACAGAAAAAATACAAGCAGGTTCTTGACGTCACCTCTCAGGACTTTTTTGGGCTCTGGCCAAAAATCCTTGGTTGATTATTTAAAAAATGGACATGTGTGTTGTCCTTCCTTCTTTCTCTGTCGGTATGATCATCACATCAGGCCAGAGGCCTCTTTACCCAGCTGTCCACCCGCCTCCACACAGGAAAAGACGATCATAATGAAATGGAAAAGGGTTCAGTAACAGTCCCCACATGTGTCTGCTGCCATATGACACCCCCACTGTCTCTGTTCCCCTTCTTCTTGTCCCTCTTTCATCTTTATTTTAAGCTCAGTTTCCTGCTCAACTGGAGACATAAGTCAAGACTGGCACGAAGCCATTTTTTAATGTATCTCAGCCGGAAGGGTGTGTGTGTTTTAATTACTGTACCAGTCCTTTCTCTTCCCACTCAGTGTGAATTACAAACTGGTCTTTTTCACAGTTTTACTGGAGCTTTAATAAGTTGCACGGCGAGAAAGTACAGTGTTGTTTTGTATTTGGACGGAGAAATGTGTCTTGCAGGATGATTGCAAAATGAGTTTTACTGAGAGAGTGTTTAGAAAGCTGAGGGGATTTAATTACACTGAGAAACGATACAGGAGTTGTTATTTTATGAAAGTACATTAGAGGCTTTGTAATTCCATGTGGTAAAACAAGCTCACAGCAGTTTCGGGAAATGAGCCTGGTGAGGAGTCAAACATGGTTTGTGGATTTGATCCGGCTTTGGGAACCAAAGAGTTTGAATTTCAGGTGGATGACTGCACGTTTGTTTTAATCCAGATGTTTTTTTTAATGGTTTCATAAAATAAATGGAGGGCATGACGTGTTCCAGAGGCAGAAATTATATTATCAAAAAGTTAAATTAGATTTATACACTCTGTTTACACTGCACTTTATCAAAGCTTTTTGTTACCAGCAGAGCAAAACGTAAACCTGCATAGTCCAAACCACGCCAACATAAAGCCATGTGAAAATCAGTGAAGCAGTTAGTCCTGTGAAAGAATCTGGGTTTTTTTTCAATAAAGTTTGGTACGAAACCTTCAGCAGTGAGCCTCACCTGTGCTGAATCTCTGCAGCGTCGCGCTCACAGTAACAGAGTCATTTCCCCTCCTCTCTCACTGGTTTGATCCACAGATGAAACCTGAACGTCTCCAGTGAGACCTGCACATGTCAACATTAGTCCTGTGAAAGCATCATTACACCACTCTCACTCACTCAGGTGCACTTAGCTTATAGCTTCAACCTCATGCCACACACACACACACACACGTCCAGTCCAGTACTGTATATGGAAGCTATTAAGCAGCACTTAGGCTGGACTCCATCGTTATCGTCTCAAGCTGGATCCAACATGGGAGAGCAGGAGATAACGTGATGTCACGAACACATGTTGGATCCGGTTGTTGTGTTCGCGTCTTGTGTGTAAAATATGCAGAAAATATGTTTCAGGTGAGATTTCATGGCGTCAGTGTGAATGAGTCCTTTCATCAGTGGAAACTAAAATTATGTTACTGTGCTCAACAATAACAAAAAAACAACAACAGGAAGTTAAAAACTGTACAAAGTTGGAACTTTTGGGATAAAAAGGTTGAATGTTTCCCGTGCTCTGCTTGTTTTTACTTGAGTTAGCCGTGCTAGCATTTACTTAGCATGATCTGGGATATAATGTGGTCTTAAAATACTGCTGCAGAAAATACTGTGGTTTTTTTTTCAGGTGCAGTTCCTCCCAACTGACACATCGTCAGTCTGCATGCTCGTAGATGCAGAAAGCAGGCGTCAGTGCTGGTTGTTTTACAGTTTCTTTCCACATATGCTGCTGTTATATAACAGGCGGTTTAACATAAACCTCAGTGTGCCACTTAAACCGTTTGAACTGGAGGGAAATGAAGTGAAACGGAGGGAGAGAGAGAGAGAGAGAGGCTGGAGGGAATAAACAGAGAGACACTGCCTGACAGAGATACTGGAGAGAAGAGGAGGCGAGGGAAGGTAAACAGAGTGATGGTTCCCAGGTAGACTGAGCGAGAGTCAATGATGACAGGAAGTGGAGGAGGCAGGAGAAGTGGAGAGGAGGAGAGAGGTTGACCAGATGCTCCCTGTAAGATTCAGCTTTATTCTTTACTGATAAGACTCATCATGTGCGTGGATGAACTTCTCAGTTCATGTCAGTGATCATCTTTCAGCATCACCCACCCCCCCGAACGTGCTGCACATTTTCCACGTGCTTTTTTTCTCTCTTCTCTCTTTCCCCACCTTGACCTGCTCATTCTGTAGTAAAACAACATGCTTGTGTTTAGGTACAGTGGTAACACCATTACTCTGTAGATCTGAGACCCTTGTGTCTCCTCCTGCCTGTAGGTGGCGCTGGTCTTCCCAAACAACGACCCCGCTGCCTTCATGACGGCTTTCTACGGCTGCCTGCTGGCTGAGGTCGTGCCTGTGCCAATAGAAGTACCACTGACCAGGAAGGTAAGTGTTCAGTGACGTACAACCTCAACCAGGACCTGACCGGTTCAGTCATCACTTCCTCAACTGGAGAAAATGTTTTAAAAATCAATTTGTGGAAAGTAAAGAAAAGGAAGGAAGACGCTGTGAGTTGTTGAAGTCGATTTTAAAGTTTGTTTTTGGTTTGATGGTTTGTAGTTTTTTGTCTGTCCCTGTGTTATGGCTCTCAGAGAAGCAGCAGCGTGCAGCTGATGGGCGTAGAAACAGAGAGTGATGGAGAGCGTGTCTGTTTCCAGGTGTCTGAGAAACAGTCGGACCTCAGGCAGTCAGAGAAGTTTTTGTTTCAATTTCGTCTTTTCCCCTCACGTCAAACAGCATTAGTGAGTTGAAAAGAGGACACGCAGCAGAGCCGAGCAGCGCTAATTCACACCAGTCAGCGGAGCTAATTCTCCACCGGGGGATTGTATGAAAAACTTGAGTCATCAGAAGCTGTGGTGGTGAGTCACGGTGCAGCACCGAGGACACTGAGCCCCGCTGAGGTGTAATCAGAGCCAAATGTCTCTGAAGAAACTTCTCTGCTGCTGCAGGTTTGTTAGAGTCACAGATTGGATTGGCTGTCACCGTGCACTGTAACGTCCTCTGGGAACAATCAGGAGGTCGGAGTGTGGCTTTGTGAATTTCAGCCTTGTGAAAAAGATTTTTTGATAGAATTTCTTTCTCTTCTTTCGTAATAATTCACGTAAAACAGATGTATAAAGTAACAAAATAAACTTTAAATATCAAAACAGATCCATATTTAAATAAATATAAATATAGCAGGAAAAGGGAAAGTGGAAACAGACTTTGCAAAGGCATCATACACGTATATGACACACGAGACTTAAACATCACAGCTTCAGGTGGAAACGTCCGATCTGTGTGGAGCAATGAGGAGATGTAACCTTCCTAAAATTGCGTTTACAGTCTATGAGTAGTCCATAAAATTTCACCTTTGAACTCTGGCCAATAACTAAATCCACCAGATCCTTTAGAACGTGTTACATGTTGAAAGAGACGTGAAGAGCTGTAAAAACGAGGGTTATATGTAAGAGACGCCTTCCGTCCTTACTGAGCTGTTTCAGTGACGAAAACTCCACAGTCTCCTGCTTTATAGAGTCATTCTCTTTTAATTCATCCCCATAAAATCCTGGCGGCAAAGAGAAGAATTCCACTTTTACTGTTTCATATGTTTTAGATTAAAATGACGTATTTTCATCTGACTATAACAGTAAATCATGGGAAGCTAAGAAAGAGCAATACGTCAACATTAGAGAGCAGAACACATCAGATATCTGGCAGATTAGAATCAAATGATGCAGTTAGAATATAAAGGTCACGTGTGAAGCTGCCCTCCTCTCTCCGTACATGTCTCACCAACTCCTGGAGCTTTGGTTGAAGACGTTTGAACGATTCAGTCACTGAGCGCGAGCTACATTTCAAATAATAATAATCTCACTGAGAAAGTATCAGTGATTTATGCAGAATTCAGTTCCATAAACACTTTGTTATGATCTTGTTTCAGTAACAAATCCTGTGCTTACACGATTTAATATATAAGGGTCAGGTCAAACACGTATTGATTAATTACAACCCAGCTCAGCTGATCAATCACATTTGATCCATCTGTCTCTCTCCAGGACGCCGGCAGTCAGCAGATTGGATTTCTGTTGGGGAGCTGTGGAGTGACGGTGGCTCTGACCAGCGACGCCTGCCATAAAGGGTTACCCAAGAGTCCCACAGGAGAGATCCCACAGTTCAAAGGTCTGACATAAATAAGCACACACGTGTATTGGAATTCCTGCCTGAATCTGTTCCCGGCTCACCTGGAAAAATACCCGTGGAAACGTGGAATTTTTAGCTTGTGCTTGTGTGTTAGTGAACGTATGATAATCGTATGAACTGAACACAAACCCCTCGAAACCTCATTGATACCGTCGGCCAGTTTGCATAGTTATAGTTTCCATAGTTACCCAGACATCCGGAAAAATAAACGGATCAGCGTAAAATCTTCCAGAGGAACTAACATGTGAAAACATATGTAAGTAAAAACTATGCAGCTGGTTCAGAAGGTGACTTAAGACCTGAAGGACTTTCCGAATCTGCAGTGCACATGTTCATTCATCAACGCTCCAGTGCCTCAAACCACCAAAACAATGTGTGAGCAGCCGTCGGTGTTCTCTGTGTTCTCTGTGCCATCTGCTCCACATGTAACCCCACAGACGTGTTTACAGTTATAAGAGGATACGCTCAGTCAAACATTACTGTATGGTTAGTCCTGATGTTTCTGACTAGATGTTTCACTACTTAAATACTGTATGTGAAAAAAAAAAGTAAAAGAAAAAAGATTAGGAAAAAAAAAAACAGAACTTTATGACAAACTTGGTGCAGTTCTGTTCTGTTCAAACTTTATTTACGGCGAGTAATGCTGGAGCTCACCGGGAAACAGCAATCATTTTTAAGTTATGTAGAAACCAAGGAACTCTGGGAAAGGCAGGTTTATTTGTAAATCATCTTTCAGACAAGAAGCCGAAGAGCTTTGCCTGCAGGGAGATGAAGAAATGAATTTAAACACACAGTAAGATCAGTAAGAAAATCAGAGAGACTGTTACAGTGCAGCTACAAGGCGTAAACCCAGACAACACACTGGTATGAACACGTGTACTCAGAGGTCAGAGGTCAGAGCATGGCCGCGCCTCTCTTGTTTCAGTGCAGCTTTCCTGTGGGATGAATGGACAGACTGATGGCAGCAGACAGCTGGCTGAGTAATGGATGACAGGATGATAGAGAGACAGTGAGAAAGAGAGGAGGAACAGACAGAGAGAGAGAGAGAGAGAGAGGAGGGAGTCAGTGAAGCGGTAATGTGAATCGATAGAAAAACAACCGACAAGACGGAGGAGAGAGAAAGGGCGGATGGAAGGAGGCTCAGGGTCGATGGAGAATAGAGAGACATTAGCACTGAATAGAGAGAGAGAGAGAGAGAGAGAGAGAGTCTCCTGGTGATTAATAACAACTGTTTGCTTTTCAGTAATGGATGTATAAATAGCAACATGATGCCGCCAGATTTACTGCTCTTCACTCAGCATGGATTCAGGAGTGTGTGTGTGTGTGTCTGTGCGTGTGTGTGTGTGTGTGTGCGTGTGTGTGTGTGTGTGTGTGTCTGTGCGTGTGTGTGTGTGTGCGTGTGTGTGTGTGTGTGTGCGTGTGTGTGTGTGTGTGTGTGTCTGTGTCTGTGTGTGTGTGTGTGTGTGTGTGTGTGCGCGCGTGTGTGTGTGTGTGTGTGCGGCTCATTAAGGTGGAGTGCTCCTCTTATTGATCAGCAGGCTTTAAACTCATTCACATGGCTGATTGTTTCTTGTGTCTCGCTGCTCAGCAGGAACAGCAGCATTAATCCAGACGTCATCAGCTCTGAACAAGCTCCGGACTTTCCGTTCACTCACGTTCTGCCACGGAAACACTCAGCACCGAGCCACACGTCCTCCTGATAATGACAGTCTGTCTTAAATAACAGTAGAGATGAAGTGTATTTATGTGGATGGTCTGCGTACCTGCTGCTCTGCTTGACCAAATAATGCACCTGCATGTTGTCGTGTTAATAAGAAAAACATCTAAACTCGTGATTTTTGTTCACAGGAAACTTTTAACTGGCGTTTCTGTTGCCCACATGGCCTCCAAATGTAAAAGGCTTTGATCGAAGTCTTTGCCCAATGTAATGAACGTGATGTAATTTAAAACCTGAACATGCTCAGATGACGTGGAGTGAAACAGTGCAGCTCCGCTAAAAGACTCAATAAATACAAAGCCCCACGTTACCTCCGGTTAGTTTACAGACGAGCAGTGAGTCTTTCCCTCTTTGGTTAAGTGTTTGCTAGTTTCCTGGAGATACGGAGCCACGGCAGGTGCTGCCATGCAAATCCACCTTTTACACACAGTTGTTCGTGGTGGAGCTGGTTGGGTTTTGTGCATCATGAAAATCACCTGAATTTATTTCACCTTCACTGCCTTCCTGGAACTCTGCGACTGGATTGGTTCTAATATGGGAAGAAATAAAATGGCTCATGTTATTTTGGTCAACTTTCCAACTCAGTTATGACCAAAAAAAGAGCAAACTTTACGTGTGATCACACACTTTATGGTCTGAATGAGGTGTAACAGGTAAATCAGGAGCAAAGCTGAAACTATAAATGTTAAAGCAAAAGCAGTGTTGATGGAGGCTTATTTTGTGTCCCTGTGTGTTCAGGCTGGCCCAAGGTGCTGTGGTTCGTCACCGAGTCCAAACACCTCTCCAAACCGCCCCGAGACTGGTTCCCACACATCAAGGACGCCAACCAGGACACTGCCTACATCGAGGTAACACACACACACACTGATACAAACACTGAAGCATGCCACCAAAACATTTCCACTCGTGTAGTTTTGGTCGTTACTGTCCTGTGAATGGAATTCAGCGGTGCTACGTGTTCTGGATTAGAACCACACCAAAGCTGAGTGGACGCTTCACTGTTCCTCCGCCGGCTGCAGGTCAGCTCTGTCATCCCGTCTGATTGATTTGAATTTACCTAACGTCTCTTTAAGCAGCCCGGCAGCAGAATGAAACGTCTCCTTGATTGCACCGTGGGTTGAAAAAGGCTGAGAGGAAGAAGATGAAAGAAGAAGGATGATTGAAAAACGATCGACCTTTTGTTTTTAACAGAAGCCGCGTCGCAGACAGTGGAGACGGACGTTACTGTGGCTCTTAGAAATTTGTCTTTTTTTTCACGAAGTCTCATGTTTTTGCTTTTTGAAAGTTAATGTCTCGATATGATTCACGGCTTCAACAGCAGCGCACATAACGTGTTTCATTTTCATAGGTGCCAGACAGAGGAAGTCTTATTTTGGAAAGAACGTCATAGATTACTGTGGAGTCCACAGCACTCAGACATCACTCAGTAAAAAAATGAACCTTATGTCCATCAGTCAGTGTTTCTACAGCTGGTTCACGCCTCTAAAATACATTAGTATTGTTATCAGCTGAGACGAGCTGTCAATCAAAAGATTTTATTAAAATAATCTGAAACTTTCTAAAAAAGAAAATCTGGGGATTTATGAACATAAGGGATCAATTCTACAGAAATGAAAATCTGAAATTTTATATATATATATTACAGTGGTATTTTTGACAGTACCCTGGTACATGTGTCTCTGTTTGTCCAGTATAAAACCTGTAAGGACGGCAGCGTCCTCGGTGTGACGGTGATGAGGATAGCCATGCTCACACACTGCCAGGCCCTCACACAGTCCTGCTCATACACAGAAGGTAACACACACACACACACACATTTTCTTTTATCCAGTTCGAAGTGTCGTCTCTCTGAATTTGTCATTAACGTTCGTGTCTCTCTCTCTCGTCCTCCAGCTGAGACCATAGTGAATGTATTAGACTTCAAGAAGGATGTAGGACTGTGGCACGCCGTCCTGACCGTAAGGAAAAACCCACCTTAATCTTTACTGTCGTGCTTTATCATTTCAAATGATGAATAATAAGGATGTTAAACCGACCTTTATTAAGGTTTTTTTCTTTTACTGCAACATCAAAAATAATTTATTCCAATATTTAACTTTACAAAACCACGTTCTGTTGAAGCATCTCTGTGTAATTCTCCCTCTTTCTCTGTCTGTCTGTGTCAGAGTGTGATGAACATGATGCACGTCATCAGTATTCCCTACGCCCTCATGAAGGTCAACCCTCTGTCCTGGATCCAAAAAGTCTGTCAGTACAAAGGTGATATAACAAAATCTGGAACAAAATACTCATCACTACTGCAAAAGTAACATCGACAAATCATTTAATGTGTGTGAATACTGTACGTGTGTGACGTTGTGTTTTTTTTGTGTAGCCAAAGTGGCGTGTGTGAAGTCGCGGGACATGCACTGGGCTCTGGTGGCCCATCGGGACCAGCGGGACATCAACCTGAGCTCCCTGCGTATGCTGGTGGTGGCCGACGGTTCAAATCCCTGTAAGAACACACGCTCTAAAAGCGTAGCTTGCTCTGTGGAAGGCGCTGTACCAACGCTGAGCGGCGCCACAGTGAGCTGCTTCCAGTTTGCTTTCCAAGCACTGAGGTTTTCAATGTCTCTCTGTCTCTCAGGGTCGATTTCATCCTGCGACGCCTTCCTCAACGTCTTCCAGACTAAAGGTTTGAGGCCGGAGGTCATCTGTCCCTGCGCCAGCTCCCCTGAGGCTCTCACTGTAGCTATAAGGAGGTACACACACACACACATACACACGTCTTTTTTTTAAACATATGTGCTTTTTTAGTTGTGAGCACATATGTTGAACATCACCAGACACATAAACAGAGTTAGTTCATCCTTCAGTAATTTCAGGCGTCTGAACTTATCCTCCGTCCAAACACCTTTTCACAGATGTATCAGTGAAGTTACTGTGATTTCCCATAATGCAGGTTCATTTCCTCAGTAAGAAGCTTTTTTAGTCCTTCCTCTACATCCTGGTCTTATTTTAACTCATGTAAAGTCCCGACTTCACAGTCCTGTGGCTTTGGAAACATTTAACTTACAACCTTTAATCCTCTTTCATCGTCTACACTGTAGTTTAACATGTAAACTCCACATTACAGTCAAACCAGAGCAGCTGTCGTTCACATGTTGGCTCTAATTTCTGCTTTATGATCTTAATTACAACACTGTAAAAGCCCTGTGTGTGTCTGTGTGTGTTCTGAGGATCTGTGTGTGTGTGTTTGTGTCTGTTTGTGCCACACACAGGCTAATAAAAGATTTTCCTGTCCTCATTTTCCCCAAAAATGTCCACAGTTTTCAAAGTTTTCTCCTCTTTCCAGAAATATTAAAACACCGAACTGTTCTCGAAAAGATAAAATGACAGGAGCGTAGACTCATGATTGACAGCACTTCATTTCCCCCCGTGTCCTCTGATTGGCTGATCGCAGGCCGGTGGAGGAGGGCAGCACCCCTCCTGGTCGCGGCGTGTTGTCCATGCAGGGTCTGAGTCACGGCGTGATCCGGGTCGACTCGGAGGAGAAGCTGTCGGTCCTCACGCTGCAGGACGTCGGCTCCGTCATGCCCGGAGGTGAGACAGACCTGGTCCTCGCTCTACTTCAGCTTAGTTACCTCAGTATATTTGGAGCTGGAGTTATTTGCTGCTTTGTAGGTTAATGATTTATATTCAGGACACTGATTTCACCACATTCACTGCAGTGAGAGGAGCTTGACTGCCGAGGGTCCACGAGTTTAATCTTTCTGTCCGTCTCTCTGTCTGTCGGTAGCCCTGATGTGCGTGGTGAGGCCAGAGGGCGTTCCTCAGCTCTGTAAAACCGACGAGATCGGAGAGTTGTGTGTTTGTACTGTCGCCACGGGAACCTCCTATTATGGCTTGGCTGGCATGACCAAGAACACCTTTGAGGTGGGTGTGAATGTGTTTGTGTTTCTCTTTTCTTACTTTCCTGTCTTTGTTAGAATGCTCAAAAACTAAACTGTCCCCCTCAGGTCTTCCCGATGTCCAACAACGGGGCTCCGGTCAGTGAGTTTCCCTTCACCAGGACCGGCCTGCTGGGTTTCATCGGACCTGCGGGTCTGATCTTTGTGGCAGGGAAGATGGACGGCCTGATGGTGGTCGGGGGGCGTCGGCACAATGCTGACGACATCGTGGCCACGGCGCTCGCTGTGGAGCCCATGAAGTTTGTCTATAGGGGCAGGTGAGCGGCTGCTGCAGCATCAGACCCTGAGAAACGGTTTTGTTTTCATGGTCTCCATCTTTGGTCGTCAGAGCTCAGGGCAGTTATGCCTGTGTGTGTGTGTGTGTGTGTGTGTGTTGTGTGTGTTACAGGATAGCAGTGTTCTCCATCACGGTGCTTCATGATGAGAGGATCGTGGTCGTGGCGGAGCAGCGGCCGGACTCCACAGAGGAGGACAGCTTCCAGTGGATGAGCCGAGTTCTGCAGGTGAGCTGAAACCTGACCGGAGCACCATCTGTGGATCAATCCGCCTCCAATTAATGCATGAATTCCTCCTCCTGGTCTTTTCATGAGATTTGTCGACAATAAGAAAACTACTGAATAAGACCAGATGCGTAGTTTAAGCACGAACCAGCTCAGGGAAACTGTCACACACACACAGTGTATGATACTCTGCTGTACACAGATAAAATCTCAGCCGGAGCTCAGACTGTGGTGAAACCATAAAAGCCGTCTGCATTTTCACGGCTGCAGAAAAACCAAATGTCTTTATTCCTTTCGCCATAACAGATGCTGCCTGGCAGCTTTCTCATTCAGCTCGTCTGGTTAAAGACACAGTCAGCGTTTTCAATAGAGGCTGAGGCGACAGGATGTGATGTAACATGATGAGACGGCACGTGGGAAGGTTGTGTGCAGGGGGCCCTCAGGCTCTTTATCTTTAAATATTAAAAAAGTACTGTAGATGAAGGAAACTGATGGTTTCAAAGTAAAGAACTGAATGACGTCATTGCATCATGAGAGACGTAAAGACGACTCCTCACTGTGTCTTTCCTATAACACATTTCAACTTTCCAGGCAATTGACGGTATCCACCAGGTCGGGGTGTACTGCCTGGCACTGGTGCCGTCCAACACTCTGCCCAAGACTCCCCTGGGTGGCATCCACCTGTCAGAGACCAAGCAGCTCTTCCTGGAGGGGGCGCTGCACCCCTGCAACGTGCTCATGTGTCCGCACACCTGCGTCACCAACCTGCCCAAACCCCGGCAGAAACAACCAGGTAGAGTGTGAGGACTTGTGAGCGTGTGATGCTACGGCGAGACGTGGATGGACTTTTAATTCCAGGAACGCGTCTTGGAGTTTGGTCCAGAGTTAAACCAAAGAAACCCAGTGAGGTTGTGTTTGGTCGTTAACGAATGAAATCTGTGCTCAGATCTTCATCTTCCTCCTCATCTTCCTCAGAGATCGGCCCCGCGTCTGTGATGGTCGGGAATCTGGTGTCAGGGAAGAGGATCGCTCAGGCCAGCGGCAGGGATCTGGGTCAGATCGAAGACAATGACCAGGCAAGGAAGGTGTGTGTGAGAGGGGGTCTGCTGGTTTTCACCTTCATCATCATCATCCTCATCATCATCATAAAGATCTCACACACACACACATCCATCCACGCTCACACTTCTCTCGTGTCTTGTTGTTGGTCTGGATCGTTTCTTATCGATCAGCTGACCCACAGTCGGTGCTGCAGTTGACATTTCACATTTTCATCTCATCATATCACATTGTTGTCATGACTGCCATTACTCGGCACAGACGTGTATTTAATGAAGCAAAAAGGAAGATGGCGAAGAAAGTTGGAGATCAAGTCGATGTCAAATTGATGCCAGTAACAGTAGGACAGGAAAGAGGAAGTCAGTGAAGAAACAAACACAAAGAATCAGAGACTTGAAAATAAGAAATAGAAAAAAAAACAGTAAAGAATAATTGAAATAAAGCAAAAACCAAAAGTGAGACCAGGAGTGACGGAGAGCAACAGGCAGTGTGTGTGTGACTGACAGCAAATAATAACAGCCATCAGCCGGGGCGGCCGCCGCAGCCTGAGCCAACGTCGGCCACACTAACAACATGCTGCTGGTCCTGTTGTTTGTGGATGTGAGTGAACAGACGCTGATGAACTGAAACTTCAGGGCAGGTACTGGAGCAGTGAACCTGATCTCTGACACAGTGAGTCTTATAAAGTGGTTTAGGATGCATTTGGTTAGCTTAGCTTAGCATTAAGACTACAGAGGAGTCCCTGGTGTCCTGTCGTCAGTATACAGCTGCTAGGCAACCAGCATGGACTCCAGGACATTGATAATGTTGGGAAGCAGCAGCATCAGAGTCAGCTGCAGTTCTGGTGTCGTGTTATATCTGAGCTGTTCTCCTCAGTTTGGTTTGCTAATTAAATTCCGACAGATCTCTGCTCTGCCGTTTTCAAAATCCAGCTGAAGTGAAACGAGCAGTCCTGAGGCTTCATGCCGTGATTACAGGTCCAAACAGGAAGATCGAATCGGAAACAGTTGGCTCTGACTGCTTCATTTGTGCAGAGCGTCTTGTTCACTCTTTGTTTCTTTGGTAATTTCTCTGAGCTGACGAAGCAGAGGGTCAGTTTTCCTGCTAAATGACTTTGTGATGTGGGAATGATTGTGAATTTCTCTTTAATTTCTCTGACAGCCGACTTCTGCTTTGTCGTTTGTTGCCGGGTGAGGAGGGTAAACTTTGTTCTAAATTAGATTTGTGATTTGGGGGTTTTGTATGAAATTCACATCTGCTGAATGTTGATCAGGTTTCAGGGAAGAAGACGAGCTGAGGTTTCATGCTTGCTCTTACTGTGCTGCTTCATCAACGCATCCGTTGGCTCATCCCTTCATCTCTCCGTTCATTCATCCATCACTGCTCGCACATTTCTGAGGAACCTCCACGCCCCCACCCCCACCCCTCATGAAAACCAAGCCCCTGTGTGTGTGAATGAGCTCCTCTTGCTCTCCAGACTGTGGCTTTTCTGCTCTTGCTCCTTTGTTTATTGCAGTGTTCAGCGTGTGTATCAGTGAAATGTGATTTACTCTGAGCGACTTCTCAGATTCCACCTCTGATGTTTGTCCAGGGAACGTTGATTTAACTCTGTTAAACATTTACACTGTTGAACACTCACACCGGGGCCACGTCAGCCTGTGTGGTCAGGGGTTTCACTTCTGGAATAGTTGTTCAGTTAATGAAAAATGACAACCTGTGCAGACTTTATCTCACCTGTGTTTTTCTAAACACGTTGGAGGGGAGAAATAAACCATGGAGCAGAACATTTTTAAATATTTTCTTTTGAGCTTGTGAGGCTTGGAGAGGTGGAGACGTGTGATTAAATAAACCCCCCGTGGTTCAGTGTCAGGTTTATAGTTTCGTAGTCAACACGATCCAGTTGATGCTGCTGCCGTGTTTTAGCTCTTTTATCCATGTGAGTTTAATGTTCTGCGTCTGCCAGGTGGTCGATGTGTTGGGTTTCGATCATCGCGTCTGATAACGACAACCAATACAACCGAGCGGCAGACTGACAAACTGATAGAATTCTCCTATATGAGACCAGATTCCTATCTACAGCCTGGAATTTAACACGAACACACACACACACACACACACACACACACACACACACACACACATACATACACACACTAGCAGCAAACAGAGGCTCTTTGTGTTGGTGTTTAACATGCCGGTCCTCTCCCACAGAGATAACGTGGTTTTTATCTGCATTCAAGTTCCACTTTATTTTATCTCAGGCTTCAGTCGAGCTCTGGAGGTTTAACTGAAGGTCACAGCATCTTACCAACTTAGAAGTGATTTGTTGTGTTGATGGCACACCGTGCCACGCTGGCCTTTAGAGAACTCTTAATTTGGTTGTGTAACATTTTGCATGTGTTTAAATTATAATTAGTAAAAATTTTAGAACATCTTGAACGGTGGTGCTGAACCACTCAGATCATTTACTTAAGTAAAAAACTAACTACTAAGTGTCATATTATGATATAACATGATCATTAGCATTATTAGCTGGTCACGGAGCTCTAAGTCGTTTAGGATTACATCTTAGTTATGTTACTGTATGAGGCAGGAAGCTGAGGGAACTGGAAAGGAAGCAGACATTCATTTGCTGTAATGAAAGTTTTATGAAAGCTCAGAGTCGAGCCAACAAGCAGCTGAGTGATGTTTTCATCGAGGGCGAAAAACCTCCGTTAAATCTTTTTACCCCCAGAGGTTTGTGATGCATGAAGCTGGTGGTGAGTAGATGAGAGGGTGCTTCGTCAGCCAGACTCTGGGGGTCGACTACACGGGCCTGAGCGGCGAAACAGGAAGCTCAGGATGGCGAGGAGCCGAGTGACGTTTTCAGCAGAGCGCTGTAGGTTACATACGCCACTTCCTGTGCAACACAGCCACTGAAATTAACAGTCACTGAACATTAATGCTCTGATTTCTCCACACGAGTCCAGACGGTCGCTGCAGTCATGCCTCAGTCACGTGGCAGCACAGATCAGACTCACCCCGAGTCCTCGCAAACGTGACGCCATCGAGCAGAAGTCCATTTGCTTTGCGGTCAGTGGGTTAAGGCTCTGAAAGCTGAATCGTCATCTGTCACAGGTGGCAACAGGCTGGCAGCATGAACACACACACACACAAATAAAACAGACTTTCTCTGGCAGAGCAAAACGCAACAGGCAGGAATTACACTCCCTGCAATTCACTGCTTGGCAGCAAATCTTGAAAAATTCATGAGGCCAGAGACAAACTCTCTCTCTCTCTCTCTCTCTCGGTTTCCCTCCCTTCTCTAATTTCAGTTTCCCTCTTCTTGTCTCTGCTGTTGTAAAATATGAAGCCATGTTACCTTCCCTCAGTCTCCTGCTTCCATTCTTTCCTTCTCTCTCTCTCTCTCTCTCTCTCTCTCTCTTCCCCATGAACACTGAACACTAGTAAGACACTAAGCTAACATTTTATCTTCATGCTGTGTGCAGATTCACTCTCACTGTTCCTGAGGTTAGCATGCCAGCATGCTCTCAGCAGTGACAGTCCTAACTTTCTAAATGCTTACCATGTGCAGTATCTTAGCTTAGCATTTTAGCATGCTAACGTATGCTAATTAGCAATAAACAGAACAAACAGCTGAGGCCGAGGGAAGGCGATCAGTGTTTGAACCCTCACACAAAATATACTGATGAATTCATGTACACAAACAATGAGCCTCTGTTGCCTTATCCATGTGTGCAGGACGGACATGTGTGTGTTTGTCTGTGAAAATGTGCGTTTGTGTGTCATCACTCAGTCTGACCGTTTCTGTATTTATTGTTTGTGTCTTCCAGTTCCTCTTCCTGTCTGAGGTGCTACAGTGGAGAGCCCAGACCACTCCAGACCACGTCCTGTACACGCTGCTCAACTCCAGAGTAAGACCCCACAGCGCACACACACACCCACACACACACACACGCTCTGCAGGACGATGTTGTTGTCGAGCGCACACACAGGCCTGAATGCTTCGAATTTCTTTTCCTTTGTGTGAAACTAAAGCCTTGGTTTGTATTTACTTGTACTTTGACGTTTTTTGAAGGATCCACTTTCTAACTTTTTGTGTGATTTTCTCAATGAGTCATAAACAAGGCAAAAAATAAAAAATAAAAATAACAGGATCCTTTTTCGTATGTGGCAACATTTGCTTGTATATTATTAGTGTTTTGTTGTTTTTCTGAACTCTAATGAAAGAGATAAAAATGACTTACGGCATATTTATTCAGTTGTTTGTTTGTCTGGCAGAATGTTGTTCAGAGACGGGTGTGACAGAGAATAGAAATCAGTATGATGAGGCCGTTTGTAAATGTGTGAACGGGCTCTGTATGACGGTTGTGTTACTTTGCATAATGGCAATATGATCCACTGGTTTGTTTACAGCTGTTCAGCACCGAGATGCCGCCACAGAAAATACGACATGACATCTGCTGATACACACTGCTGATTGAACGTGTCAATCATTTTCTGTGTGTGTGTGTGTGTGCGTGTGCGTGTGTGTGTGTGACCTCCTCCAGGGTACCATAGCCAGCTCTCTGACTTGTGTTCAGCTGCATAAGAGAGCAGAGAAGATCGCCGCCATGCTGGCTGAACGGGGCCACCTGCAGGACGGAGACCACGTCGCACTGGTCTACCCTCCAGGTAAACACTGACTGAGGATGAGGATGAAGCAGCTTCAGGGAATGATGCTTCATCACTGCAGTGGTATTACTGGTTTTTTTTTTTTTATTGTCATGAATTCCAGCGGTGAACTCAGATCCTCTTACCTGCCGGTCTAACAGGTGCATATTAGACAAGTTATCTTATAGTTCAGTAGAGTAAATGAATGAATGAATGAATGAATTTCCAAAATATTTTAAACATAAACATGTCTGTGTGTCTTCTCCTTCTTATACCTCCCTCTTTTCTCACCTATCCTTTCCCCCCTCTCTCTCTCTTCTCCTTTCCTTCCCTATCATCCTTCCTCCTTCCTCCCTCCTCTGCCCTCAGGTATCGACCTCATCGTGGCCTTTTACGGCTGCCTTTACGCCGGCTGCGTGCCGATCACAGTGCGACCGCCTCACCTGCAGAACATCGCCACCACGCTGCCCACCGTCAAGATGATCGTAGAGGTAATAACTGTCAAGCCTTTGCCGTCACTAATAATATCAGAATAACCATTAAAAACTAAAATGTGGGTTGTCCTGGGGACGACTTTAAGACGCTGACTGTGTCAGTCCACCCCCATTCTCCCCTCATTTCCTGTCACCTGTGTTCTGTTTAATATAGAATACAAAAAAAATCCTTCCCCTAGAAACCTGAAGAAATACTTTGCTGAATGTTTACACACCCAAACATTGTCTTGCAGTGATTCTCTGATTGATTTTTCTCATAATTAGTCACTGTTCCTCACAGTGAGACAGTGAGACAGTAAACGAGAGGAAAAGCAAACAAGATGTTTGTTTTGGCTGGAAACTGTTTTTAGAATGAAACAGTATAAAACTAAGTTTAACTGAAAGTTTTCCTTTGCCTGCGTCAAAACACACACTGAATTGGAGCTAAAATCCTGAATGGAAATGACAGAATATCATGAGAGTATAGCTGCTGTTGATCAGCCACAGAGCAGTGAAATCACTGCAAATGGAAAACTGGTGTGTCCAACTTTTAAAAGCTGAGGAAGACAGAGCGAAGGGGCACAGGAGGCGACAGCCTGCAGAAACCAGGAAAAAAGCCAGCGGTCTGGAAAAATGAGTTGAATGAATGAACGTGAGTCGTGAATCATGACGAGCCTCGTTCATCTTTCTGGCACGAGTCGATGGAAGAGGTCAGAGCGAGTCTTACTCTGCTGTAAATCTCACAAGAAGCTGAAATTAATGTTTTTTTGGGGTCTTTTTTTCCAAAGAGCAGTTTAAAATCCTGCTCATGTTTCCGTGCTGTTGGTGGACACATGATGTCATGTGATGTGGAGTTCCTGCGGTTGGTTACTCCTGATTTAAGTCGTCTGTGCTGTCTGCTGCAGGTGAGTCGCTCGGTGTGTGTGATGACCACGCAGCTCATCTCTAAACTGCTGAGGTCGAAGGAAGCCTCGGCCGCCGTGGACGTCCGGACCTGGCCCCCGGTCCTGGACACAGGTACACACTCTCACACTCACAGTCACACACACACACACACACACACACACACACACACACACACACACAGACACACACGCACACAGACACACACACACAGACAAGCACATACACAGGTTCTCACAGAGGTAGACATACACATGAATTGGCAATTAGGGTTGTTGTTCATTCCCTCTCTGAGCCTCTGACTGACTTTAAACATTTGAAAATGTTGCAAAGAAAACTTTTTATATCCCAGTTTGACCATTTACAGAAACACATTAAACTGGTGGAGCTCACGTTGTGTAAGTGACAGCTGATCTGTGGGAAGCACAGAAAGTTTCAGTCACAGCTGATGGGATGACGTTCATTTTCTCTTTAGACGATTTGCCAAAGAAGAAACCTCCTCTGCTGTATAAACCGTCCAACCCCGACACCCTGGCCTACCTGGACTTCAGCGTCTCCACCACCGGCATGCTCGCTGGAGTCAAGGTAAACACACACACACACTGAGCTGAGTCAGTCTTTCATAAGACACAAAAGAGAAAACACTTGAAACTCGTAAACCGATTGGGGAATAAAAGTGAAAAATCAGTCAGTGGGTTGTAATTTTGAGTCAGAATCAGTGGGATTTTCTGACACTGTTGATATCTGAATATTACACCGACAAACTGTTGGCTGCAAACTCCCCACCATCGGCAGGTGCACCAAACTAAAACCCAATATTAAAAAACAGGAGCTTTACGCGTGTTTGTTTGTATCTAGTTTCACTTGTGTTGTTTGTGTTTTGACGTTTGAAGACTTCGGAGTCTGATTGGCCTGGTAAACAGTGATTAAAGGTCAAATGTCAGCACTGTAACGCTGCAGCTGTGGGTCGGTGGATGCCTGCATCAGCATCGTCATCATCATGAGCGCTGACATGTTTCTGTGTTCGTTCAGTGAAACCTTACTGAACCATATAAGATGTGCTGAGCAGTGCAGGCTGAGAGTCTGAGTGTGTGAATGGATGGTGACGACATTTTAAAGATTAAAGCAGCTGCTGATTCCTGCTGCAGTAAAACAAACCTGCATCCTGTTCTCAGCTCATTGTTTCTCTGCCACTACTCATTTAGTTTAAAAGATTAAACCAGATCAGGGTCCTGACGCCAGCCTCCTGCGTGGCCGTCATCCCTGTGATGTGTTCTCTGTCCTTTGAAGACTGAAGAAAACTGCACGTGTCTTTTGTTGGAGGAGAACTGTAAATTTTGGCTGATGCATCATTAGACATAAGAGAGCTCAAACTCAAAGATTTATTCATAGGCTGTAAACTTTTTAATTAGTCACTTGAATTGACTCAATAACCCTCAGTCATAACTTTGTGGTTTTCTCATGGTTTAGCTTACTAAGAACAGAAAGTCTTCTTGTCCTTACTTGACAACACTTGAACTTGAACTTGAAACACAGAGTCAACAGAAAAAACTGGTCCAAGATGACTTCATAGAAACAGACATCTGTGAAACGACGCTCCATCACTCGAACACCGCGAAGGTGCCGCACACTGATCAGCAGCTCAGCCAAAGCAGAACAGGAGGAAACAACGCCAGCATATCTTCTCTCGTGTGCTGCTCGATTACCCGTCCATTATGTCTAATCACTGTGCTTACTGAGCAAATCAGCCAGTGCTGATATATATTAACGCTGCAGCAGGCGACGCTGGTGCCAGAACACAAAGGGAAAAACAAAGCGGTCAGTTGATCCGGCCACTACTGCAGCTGCAGGGCCCCTCACATCACGAGTTTCATGATGCTAATCCCGGCACCGTGCACGTGGATTTCTAATCAATCAATCATTTTTCTGAATGAATTTTCTGTTTCTTATTTGTGCTTGAAAAAGAAAAGATCACAAAAGTAAACGGAGCAATGAGAATTCCTCATGTTTTTCCAGTGACTAACAACAGGTGGCGGCCTGTGACACCTTGTAACCTGAAATGACCATGTATGAAACTTACAATTTATAATAATATTTAATAATAATAATAATAATAAAATAATAACGGCTGCACTGTTTCTGTGCGACATGCGTCTGTCTGCTGCAGATGTCTCACACAGCCACCAGTGCCTTCTGCCGCTCCATCAAGCTGCAGTGTGAGCTTTACCCGTCCAGAGAGGTCGCCATCTGCCTGGACCCGTACTGCGGCCTGGGCTTCGTCCTCTGGTGCCTTTGCAGGTCAGACACACACATACTGTAGGTAGATGGTCAATCACAGTGAACATTCTGCCTCCACCAGCCTCTTGTTGGTGCGTTCAGGTGCTTGAATCCCGCAGCGCTGGCTGCCCGTATTCACTCTTCTGGTCTGGTTTCTCTGTGCAGTGTGTACTCAGGTCACCAGTCCATCCTGATCCCTCCGTCCGAGCTGGAGGTGAACCCGGCTCTCTGGCTGTCTGCCGTCAGTCAGTACAAAGTCCGCGACACCTTCTGCTCCTACAGCGTCATGGAGCTCTGCACCAAAGGCCTGGGCCTGCAGACCGACTCGCTGAAGGTGCGCGGGGGATTTCTAGTTTGAGCTGACAAGAAAAGAAACCCCCCTGAGACTCTGAAAATGTTATTTGACAGCTTCTCCTTGTTTCCCATGTCCCTTTCAGTCTCGAGGCTTGGACCTGTCTCGGGTGAGGACCTGTGTGGTTGTAGCCGAGGAGCGTCCCAGGATAGCCCTGACGCAGTCCTTCTCCAAACTCTTCAAGGACCTGGGACTCCACCCTCGAGCGGTCAGCACTTCCTTCGGCTGCAGGGTGAACCTGGCCATCTGCCTGCAGGTCAGTCAGACCTTCACCTCTGTCCTCCTGGTTTTCTCTGCGCTCCATTTCATGTCTCTGCAGACGTGAAGACGTTTCTTGGTTTGACATTTTGGCCGGAGGTAGTGGTGTCCTGCTTTTATTCATTATCACATGGGATCCATAAAGTGAGCTAAGCTAGGCCAAACATGTCCTGGATGATCTCTGTACAGAGATGAAACTGTGGGAACGATGGCCAGTAAAGTTGCAGTAAAACTTTTTTAAACAGCTAAATTTTTGGAACCGTTTTTGTCGTTCTGGTTCTGGCTGCGTTCATGTTTTTTATAAATCTGTTTTGTTGAGATAAAGCAGGTAAACACTTACAGAATGTGCAGAGAATGAACTGTTCTTAGAGGAAAAGTCTTGGCTGATAAATCGGTGCTTTCAGGGACGGAGGACTCGCAAATTCAACCTTAAATGGGTTTTCATATCTTACAGTTTGGAGCCTGCAGGTTCGCCCATCACTGCTGAAGAGACAAAGCCAAGTAACTGCAGTTTTGGTTGTTCTGCATTGAACGTTTAGAGCCTTTTTATTCATCTGAACGATTTTTAGAACTCCTGAGCGCCTGAAACTGGTTCATTTTTGGCTTTGAAATGTTAAAAATACATTTTTAGGTATTTATAAATACTCTTTTACAGATTTGTGGGATTACAGAGATTACACGCTCCAGAGAGAAAACAGCCTCAGTCAGAAAAAGCCTTTTTTTTAGTCTACTCTTTCTCATCCAGACAAACCTGTTTCTTTCTGTATGTCTCTCATGTCCATTTCAAGCCGATCATTGCTCTTACATTACAGAATTTTTCTTTTCGCTGTTCTTAAAACTCAGAGAAAAGTTTGAGGAGGAATACAATGAAGATTACTTCTCATCTGCTCCGGATACTAAGTCACTGTCTGAGTTTCTCTTACATTTGAATATTGCTGAGTGTTTTATAGACTGTAAAATCCAGGCCAGTAAAAAGACATTTTGAAATATTATCACAGATTTTTAACATAGGTAGTCATTTATTCATCAGTTTGCACGATTTTGAGCAGTAATTCCAACTGCATGACTCATAACTTGAATTAACGCAGCCAACACATTAATACATTAATTCTCCTGTAAAGCAGCTAATACCAGACAGTATGTTTGTAATATTTCACTTCAACCTAAATTAACCAGCCCCTCTTTAGCAGCTGTAAATGACCAAACTAACATTTGGCTGAAAAAGCTTTTCGTTCTGATTTGCTTGTTTTGTTTCTTTGAGTTTTCCATCTTGATGTTTTTCTTCCCTCTTCCCTCCTTGTTTTATGCATAACTCCACCCACATATCTCATACCTGGTTTTGTCTCCGTCCTCCTTCCTGCCTTCCTCTTCTTACCCCTTTTACTTTCCTCCTCCTCCTCCTCCTCCTCCGCCCCTCTTTGCTTCTTTAGCCTCACAGGCTGGGAAAGCTTGCCGACCAGGTAGGGAACCACCATCAACTCCCACCCCAACCACCAGCACCACCACACCCTACTGCTTGTCAGCACATCACTCATCAGCTGGCTTTAGATTTTAGTTTAGAGAGTCTGAGGAGAATGGAAGATGCCATCATCGTTCTCAGAATGTGCTCTCTAAATCCAAAGTTCGATCAAGAAGTGATTGCAGCAAGGGATGCAAAGAGATCCCAGGATTTACCGGATGGTTTCAGTGTTTTCCAGGTCTTGGATTTAGTCTTCAGCTCAGGTTTTCATTTTCTGCAGCAGTTTACTCGTCTGATCAGTTAATCTGTGTTTGGTGAAAGATGCTGAAAGGGCTAGTCAATTCAGGAATTCAGAAAAATAAGCAAAAATGCTAAACTCCTAGTCATTCCACTGGCTTAAATTTGAGAATTTGCTGCTTTCCGTATCATTGTTGGGAGAATATCTTTTAGACTGTTAGACAAAATAGGCAGTTTGGAGATGTCACACAATATAAGATAAATAATCATTGGCCTTTCTGGAAAAGTTTTGTCAATGCTATTCTGTCTTGAAATGGGAACTTTGGAGGATCAGGCCCCTGAACTGGGACAAAGTCTTGATTCCAGC
This sequence comes from Toxotes jaculatrix, assembly GCF_017976425.1. Classification (NCBI taxonomy): domain Eukaryota; kingdom Metazoa; phylum Chordata; class Actinopteri; family Toxotidae; genus Toxotes; species Toxotes jaculatrix. The sequence goes on along the minus strand of NC_054407.1, from coordinate 23,725,528 downwards.
TTATCAGACAAGATCAGATTGTCCCAGAAAAATCATTAAATCCATTTCACACACTTACTGATCCTAGGTCATCATCACCCCTTTCTCCCATCTTTCTTTCCCCTGGTTTGGTTTCACTCTCCCCCCGTTTCTTTCTTCTGAAAGTCAGTTTTATTGTGGATTTTCTTTTGCATGTTAACGTCAACTAGAATCTGATTTTAGAAAGTGTTCTTGTTGGGCTTCTCCTAATGTATGGATAGGCTTTGTTTTTCACTTTCAATCCTTTGCTGATTTGCTTCATACATCATCCACCACTGTTGTCGTTCCCACATTGTTCTCCCCACCGTTTTGTGAATGTCGTAGAGGAGTTGTGGGTTCCCAAAGCCTTACTCAAACCCAGAGCTGTTCCCTCTGCTGTGAAGGGAAAGCTCGTCTCTGTGAGCACTAATGCACGAACAGGAGCATCCACAGCAGCCTGGTAGGAATAGAAGTAGCTGTAGTGTTGTAGACGTGTTCCTGTCATGCAGTTGTATGATGGTAGCAGCTGTATTAAAGGACACTGCAGCATTAACCCAGCTGTCGCTGGTGTTTCTCAGGGCACATCGGGACCCGACCCTACGACGGTGTATGTTGACATGAGAGCGCTACGGCATGACAGGTGAGTTAAACCAAACACAGCCGTCTTAAGTTATCTGTTGTCTTGTCAAACATTATCTTTACTCTTCATCTTTATTTTTGTCCATGTTAACATTCAGAAGTCGTTAGCATGCATGTCTCCTGCAGCCTGTTAACATGCTAATGTTAGCCGCGGTCAGGGACATCACTAGGATTTGGAAACGGGGGCTTGGCCACTTTTGGGGGGAGATATTTATAACTGTCAGGAAAAACTGCAAATATAACAGTAATTTATTAAGTATGAATATCCCTGTTAATTTCTATAAAATGCTGTCTGTATCGCAGATGGCTGTCAGATCACTTTGACCCACCTTAGCAGCAGAGACCGACAGGTGAGAGAGAGCAATAGCTCTTCCTGTCATCTGGCTGTAACTCAGTCGGTGTCTGGATGTGGAGAGGGGTGGTGGACCGATTATTATTTACTGTGCTGTTCTTTTCCATTGATGATAATGATAACAGCCAGTGAAGGAGCTTAGCTTTCTTTTTTTTAGAGGTAACACCACTGACAGTTACAGTAGCCATTTGGCTAGGCTAGCACAGAATGTTAAATTGGTAACACGAAGGCTGATGGCCAGGTTCTGTTTGTCAGAACAGGGAGGATACATTCAAAATGGGCCAAAAAAGTCGTTTTTTTTAATCCTGAGTGTCATAAAAATGGTCATAGTACAGTAAGGCGTCAAAATCGGTCAAAAAAAGTCAAAAAAATTTTGACCTCAAAATGTCATAAAAAACGTCATACTATAGTAAGGCGTCAAAATTGGTCAAAAAAGTAGATTTTTTTTTTTTTACCTCAAAATGTCATGAAAAACGTCATAGTATAGTAAGGCGTTTTTTTTCGGGCAAAAAAAGTCAAACATTTTTTGACCTCCAAATGTCATGAAAAACGTCATAGTATAGTAAGGCATTTTTTTCGGGCAAAAAAAGTCAAAAATTTTTTTGACCTCAAAATGTCATGAAAAACGTCATAGTATAGTAAGGCGTTTTTTTCAAGCAAAAAAAGTCAAAATTTTTTTTGACCTCAAAATGTCATAAAAAACGTCATAGTATAGTAAGGCGTCAAAATCGGTCAAAAAAAGTCGAAAATTTTTTTGACCTCAAAATGTCATGAAAAACGTCCTAGTATAGTAAGGCGTCAAAATTGGTCAAAAAAAGTCAAAAATTTTTTTGACCTCAAAATGTCATGAAAAACGTCATAGTATAGTAAGGCGTTTTTTTCGGGCAAAAAAAGTCAAAAAATTTTTTGACCTCCAAATGTCATGAAAAACGTCATAGTATAGTAAGGCGTTTTTTTCAAGCAAAAAAAGTCAAAAATTTTTTTGACCTCAAAATTTCATGAAAAACGTCATAGTATAGTAAGGCGTCAAAATCGGTCAAAAAAAGTCGAAAAAATTTTTGACCTCAAAATGTCATAAAAAACGTCATAGTATAGTAAGGCGTTTTTTTCGGGCAAAAAAAGTCAAAAAATTTTTTTGACCTCAAAATGTCATAAAAAACGTCATAGTGTAGTAAGGCGTCAAAATCGGTCAAAAAAAGTCAAAATTTTTTTTGACCTCAAAATGTCATAAGAAACGCCAAAGGCCATATGGAGTTTTTTTCGGCCAAAAAGAGTCAAAATTTTTTTTGACCTCAAAATGTCATAAAAAACGTCATAGTATAGTAAGGCGTCAAAATCGGTCAAAAAAAGTCGAAAATTTTTTTGACCTCAAAATGTCATGAAAAACGTCCTAGTATAGTAAGGCGTCAAAATTGGTCAAAAAAAGTCAAAAATTTTTTTGACCTCAAAATGTCATGAAAAACGTCATAGTATAGTAAGGCGTTTTTTTCGGGCAAAAAAAGTCAAAATTTTTTTTGACCTCCAAATGTCATGAAAAACGTCATAGTATAGTAAGGCGTTTTTTTCGGGCAAAAAAAGTCAAAAATTTTTTTGACCTCAAAATGTCATAAAAAACGTCATAGTATAGTAAGGCGTCAAAATCGGTCAAAAAAAGTCGAAAAAATTTTTGACCTCAAAATGTCATGAAAAACGTCATAGTATAGTAAGGCGTCAAAATCGGCCAAAAAAAGTCAAAAATTTTTTTGACCTCAAAATGTCATGAAAAACGTCATAGTATAGTAAGGCGTTTTTTTTGGGCAAAAAAAGTCAAAAAAATTTTTGACCTCCAAATGTCATGAAAAACGTCATAGTATAGTAAGGCGTTTTTTTCGGGCAAAAAAAGTCAAATATTTTTTTGACCTCCAAATGTCATGAAAAACGTCATAGTATAGTAAGGCGTCAAAATTGGTCAAAAAAAGTCAAAATTTTTTTTGACCTCAAAATGTCATAAAAAACGTCATAGTATAGTAAGGCGTCAAAATCGGTCAAAAAAAGTCAAAAATTTTTTGACCTCCAAATGTCATGAAAAACGTCATAGTATAGTAAGGCGTTTTTTTCAAGCAAAAAAAGTCAAAATTTTTTTTTACCTCAAAATGTCATAAAAAACGTCATAGTATAGTAAGGCGTCAAAATCGGTCAAAAAAAGTCGAAAATTTTTTTGACCTCAAAATGTCATGAAAAACGTCATAGTATAGTAAGGCGTTTTTTTCGGGCAAAAAAAGTCAAAATTTTTTTTGACCTCAAAATGTCATAAAAAACGTCCTAGTATAGTAAGGCGTTTTTTTCGGGCAAAAAAAGTCAAAAATTTTTTTGACCTCAAAATTTCATGAAAAACGTCATAGTATAGTAAGGCGTCAAAATTGGTCAAAAAAAGTCAAAAATTTTTTTGATCTCAAAATGTCATAAAAAACGTCATAGTATAGTAAGGCGTCAAAATCGGCCAAAAAAAGTCAAAATTTTTTTTGACCTCAAAATGTCATAAAAACGTCATAGTATAGTAAGGCGTCTAAATCGGTCAAAAAAAGTCAAAATTTTTTTTGACCTCAAAATGTCATGAAAAACGTCATAGTATAGTAAGGCGTTTTTTTCGGGCAAAAAAAGTCAAAATTTTTTTGACCTCCAAATGTCATGAAAAACGTCATAGTATAGTAAGGCGTTTTTTTCAAGCAAAAAAAGTCAAAATTTTTTTTTACCTCAAAATGTCATAAAAAACGTCATAGTATAGTAAGGCGTCAAAATCGGTCAAAAAAAGTCGAAAATTTTTTTGACCTCAAAATGTCATGAAAAACGTCATAGTATAGTAAGGCGTTTTTTTCGGGCAAAAAAAGTCAAAATTTTTTTTGACCTCAAAATGTCATAAAAAACGTCCTAGTATAGTAAGGCGTTTTTTTCGGGCAAAAAAAGTCAAAAATTTTTTTGACCTCAAAATTTCATGAAAAACGTCATAGTATAGTAAGGCGTCAAAATCGGTCAAAAAAAGTCGAAAAAATTTTTGACCTCAAAATGTCATAAAAAACGTCATAGTATAGTAAGGCGTTTTTTTCGGGCAAAAAACGTCAAAAAAATTTTTTTGACCTCAAAATGTCATAAAAAACGTCATAGTATAGTAAGGCGTCAAAATCGGTCAAAAAAAGTCAAAATTTTTTTTGACCTCAAAATGTCATAAGAAACGTCATAGTATAGTAAGGCGTTTTTTTCGGGCAAAAAAAGTCAAAAATTTTTTTGACCTCAAAATGTCATAAAAAACGTCATAGTATAGTAAGGCGTCAAAATCGGTCAAAAAAAGTCGAAAAAATTTTTGACCTCAAAATGTCATGAAAAACGTCATAGTATAGTAAGGCGTCAAAATCGGCCAAAAAAAGTCAAAATTTTTTTTGACCTCAAAATGTCATGAAAAACGTCATAGTATAGTAAGGCGTCTAAATCGGTCAAAAAAAGTCAAAAATTTTTTTGACCTCAAAATGTCATGAAAAACGTCATAGTATAGTAAGGCGTTTTTTTCGGGCAAAAAAAGTCAAAAAATTTTTTGAACTCCAAATGTCATGAAAAACGTCCTAGTATAGTAAGGCGTTTTTTTCGGGCAAAAAAAGTCAAAATTTTTTTTGACCTCCAAATGTCATGAAAAACGTCATAGTATAGTAAGGCGTTTTTTTCGGGCAAAAAAAGTCAAAATTTTTTTTGACCTCCAAATGTCATGAAAAACGTCATAGTATAGTAAGGCGTTTTTTTCAAGCAAAAAAAGTCAAATTTTTTTTTTACCTCAAAATGTCATAAAAAACGTCATAGTATAGTAAGGCGTCTAAATCGGTCAAAAAAAGTCAAAATTTTTTTTGACCTCAAAATGTCATGAAAAACGTCATAGTATAGTAAGGCGTCAAAATCGGTCAAAAAAAGTCGAAAATTTTTTTTGACCTCAAAATGTCATGAAAAACGTCATAGTATAGTAAGGCGTCAAAATCGGTCAAAAAAAGTCGAAAAAATTTTTGACCTCAAAATGTCATGAAAAACGTCATAGTATAGTAAGGCGTCAAAATCGGCCAAAAAAAGTCAAAATTTTTTTTGACCTCAAAATGTCATAAAAACGTCATAGTATAGTAAGGCGTCTAAATCGGTCAAAAAAAGTCAAAAATTTTTTTGACCTCAAAATGTCATGAAAAACGTCATAGTATAGTAAGGCGTTTTTTTCGGGCAAAAAAAGTCAAAAAATTTTTTGACCTCCAAATGTCATGAAAAACGTCATAGTATAGTAAGGCGTCAAAATCGGTCAAAAAAAGTCGAAAATTTTTTTGACCTCAAAATGTCATGAAAAACGTCATAGTATAGTAAGGCGTTTTTTTCGGGCAAAAAAAGTCAAAATTTTTTTTGACCTCCAAATGTCATGAAAAACGTCATAGTATAGTAAGGCGTCAAAATCGGCCAAAAAAAGTCAAAAATTTTTTTTACCTCAAAATGTCATAAAAAACGTCATAGTATAGTAAGGCGTCTAAATCGGTCAAAAAAAGTCAAAAATTTTTTGACCTCAAAATGTCATGAAAAACGTCATAGTATAGTAAGGCGTCAAAATCGGTCAAAAAAAGTCGAAATTTTTTTTGACCTCAAAATGTCATAAAAACGTCATAGTATAGTAAGGCGTCAAAATCGGTCAAAAAAAGTCAAAAATTTTTTTGACCTCAAAATGTCATGAAAAACGTCATAGTATAGTAAGGCGTTTTTTTCGGGCAAAAAAAGTCAAAAAATTTTTTGACCTCCAAATGTCATGAAAAACGTCATAGTATAGTAAGGCGTCAAAATCGGTCAAAAAAAGTCGAAAATTTTTTTGACCTCAAAATGTCATGAAAAACGTCATAGTATAGTAAGGCGTTTTTTTCGGGCAAAAAAAGTCAAAATTTTTTTTGACCTCAAAATGTCATGAAAAACGTCATAGTATAGTAAGGCGTCAAAATCGGTCAAAAAAAGTCGAAAATTTTTTTGACCTCAAAATGTCATGAAAAACGTCATAGTATAGTAAGGCGTCAAAATTGGTCAAAAAAAGTCAAAATTTTTTTTGACGTCAAAATGTCATAAAAAACGTCATAGTATAGTAAGGCGTCAAAATCGGTCAAAAAAAGTCGAAAATTTTTTTGACCTCAAAATGTCATGAAAAACGTCATAGTATAGTAAGGCGTCAAAATTGGTCAAAAAAAGTCAAAATTTTTTTTGACCTCAAAATGTCATGAAAAACGTCATAGTATAGTAAGGCGTTTTTTTCGGTCAAAAAAAGTCGAAAATTTTTTTGACCTCAAAATGTCATGAAAAACGTCATAGTATAGTAAGGCGTTTTTTTCGGGCAAAAAAAGTCAAAAAATTTTTTGACCTCCAAATGTCATGAAAAACGTCATAGTATAGTAAGGCGTCAAAATCGGTCAAAAAAAGTCGAAAATTTTTTTGACCTCAAAATGTCATGAAAAACGTCATAGTATAGTAAGGCGTTTTTTTCAAGCAAAAAAAGTCAAAATTTTTTTTTACCTCAAAATGTCATAAAAAACGTCATAGTATAGTAAGGCGTCAAAATCGGTCAAAAAAAGTCGAAAATTTTTTTGACCTCAAAATGTCATGAAAAACGTCATAGTATAGTAAGGCGTTTTTTTCGGGCAAAAAAAAGTCAAAATTTTTTTTGACCTCAAAATGTCATAAAAAACGTCCTAGTATAGTAAGGCGTTTTTTTCGGGCAAAAAAAGTCAAAAAATTTTTTGACCTCAAAATTTCATGAAAAACGTCATAGTATAGTAAGGCGTCAAAATCGGTCAAAAAAAGTCGAAAAAATTTTTGACCTCAAAATGTCATAAAAAACGTCATAGTATAGTAAGGCGTTTTTTTCGGGCAAAAAACGTCAAAAAATTTTTTTTGACCTCAAAATGTCATAAAAAACGTCATAGTATAGTAAGGCGTCAAAATCGGTCAAAAAAAGTCAAAATTTTTTTTGACCTCAAAATGTCATAAGAAACGTCATAGTATAGTAAGGCGTTTTTTTCGGGCAAAAAAAGTCAAAAAATTTTTTGACCTCCAAATGTCATGAAAAACGTCATAGTATAGTAAGGCGTTTTTTTCGGGCAAAAAAAGTCAAAAATTTTTTTGACCTCAAAATGTCATAAAAAACGTCATAGTATAGTAAGGCGTCAAAATCGGTCAAAAAAAGTCGAAAAAATTTTTGACCTCAAAATGTCATGAAAAACGTCATAGTATAGTAAGGCGTCAAAATCGGTCAAAAAAAGTCTAAAATTTTTTTGACCTCAAAATGTCATGAAAAACGTCATAGTATAGTAAGGCGTTTTTTTCGGGCAAAAAAAGTCAAAATTTTTTTTGACCTCAAAATGTCATAAAAAACGTCCTAGTATAGTAAGGCGTTTTTTTCGGGCAAAAAAAGTCAAAAATTTTTTTGACCTCAAAATTTCATGAAAAACGTCATAGTATAGTAAGGCGTCAAAATCGGTCAAAAAAAGTCGAAAAAATTTTTGACCTCAAAATGTCATAAAAAACGTCATAGTATAGTAAGGCGTTTTTTTCGGGCAAAAAACGTCAAAAAAATTTTTTTGACCTCAAAATGTCATAAAAAACGTCATAGTATAGTAAGGCGTCAAAATCGGTCAAAAAAAGTCAAAATTTTTTTTGACCTCAAAATGTCATAAGAAACGTCATAGTATAGTAAGGCGTTTTTTTCGGGCAAAAAAAGTCAAAAATTTTTTTGACCTCAAAATGTCATAAAAAACGTCATAGTATAGTAAGGCATCAAAATCGGTCAAAAAAAGTCGAAAAAATTTTTGACCTCAAAATGTCATGAAAAACGTCATAGTATAGTAAGGCGTCAAAATCGGTCAAAAAAAGTCGAAAAAATTTTTGACCTCAAAATGTCATAAAAAACGTCATAGTATAGTAAGGCGTTTTTTTCGGGCAAAAAACGTCAAAAAAATTTTTTTGACCTCAAAATGTCATAAAAAACGTCATAGTATAGTAAGGCGTCAAAATCGGTCAAAAAAAGTCAAAATTTTTTTTGACCTCAAAATGTCATAAGAAACGTCATAGTATAGTAAGGCGTTTTTTTCGGGCAAAAAAAGTCAAAAATTTTTTTGACCTCAAAATGTCATAAAAAACGTCATAGTATAGTAAGGCATCAAAATCGGTCAAAAAAAGTCGAAAAAATTTTTGACCTCAAAATGTCATGAAAAACGTCATAGTATAGTAAGGCGTCAAAATCGGCCAAAAAAAGTCAAAAATTTTTTTGACCTCAAAATGTCATAAAAACGTCATAGTATAGTAAGGCGTCTAAATCGGTCAAAAAAAGTCAAAAATTTTTTTGACCTCAAAATGTCATGAAAAACGTCATAGTATAGTAAGGCGTCAAAATTGGTCAAAAAAAGTCAAAATTTTTTTTGACCTCAAAATGTCATGAAAAACGTCATAGTATAGTAAGGCGTTTTTTTCGGTCAAAAAAAGTCGAAAATTTTTTTGACCTCAAAATGTCATGAAAAACGTCATAGTATAGTAAGGCGTTTTTTTCGGGCAAAAAAAGTCAAAAAATTTTTTGACCTCCAAATGTCATGAAAAACGTCATAGTATAGTAAGGCGTCAAAATCGGTCAAAAAAAGTCGAAAATTTTTTTGACCTCAAAATGTCATGAAAAACGTCATAGTATAGTAAGGCGTTTTTTTCAAGCAAAAAAAGTCAAAATTTTTTTTTACCTCAAAATGTCATAAAAAACGTCATAGTATAGTAAGGCGTCAAAATCGGTCAAAAAAAGTCGAAAATTTTTTTGACCTCAAAATGTCATGAAAAACGTCATAGTATAGTAAGGCGTTTTTTTCGGGCAAAAAAAGTCAAAATTTTTTTTGACCTCAAAATGTCATAAAAAACGTCCTAGTATAGTAAGGCGTTTTTTTCGGGCAAAAAAAGTCAAAAATTTTTTTGACCTCAAAATTTCATGAAAAACGTCATAGTATAGTAAGGCGTCAAAATCGGTCAAAAAAAGTCGAAAAAATTTTTGACCTCAAAATGTCATAAAAAACGTCATAGTATAGTAAGGCGTTTTTTTCGGGCAAAAAACGTCAAAAAATTTTTTTTGACCTCAAAATGTCATAAAAAACGTCATAGTATAGTAAGGCGTCAAAATCGGTCAAAAAAAGTCAAATTTTTTTTTGACCTCAAAATGTCATAAGAAACGTCATAGTATAGTAAGGCGTTTTTTTCGGGCAAAAAAAGTCAAAAAATTTTTTGACCTCCAAATGTCATGAAAAACGTCATAGTATAGTAAGGCGTTTTTTTCGGGCAAAAAAAGTCAAAAATTTTTTTGACCTCAAAATGTCATAAAAAACGTCATAGTATAGTAAGGCGTCAAAATCGGTCAAAAAAAGTCGAAAAAATTTTTGACCTCAAAATGTCATGAAAAACGTCATAGTATAGTAAGGCGTCAAAATCGGTCAAAAAAAGTCGAAAATTTTTTTGACCTCAAAATGTCATGAAAAACGTCATAGTATAGTAAGGCGTTTTTTTCGGGCAAAAAAAGTCAAAATTTTTTTTGACCTCAAAATGTCATAAAAAACGTCCTAGTATAGTAAGGCGTTTTTTTCGGGCAAAAAAAGTCAAAAATTTTTTTGACCTCAAAATTTCATGAAAAACGTCATAGTATAGTAAGGCGTCAAAATCGGTCAAAAAAAGTCGAAAAAATTTTTGACCTCAAAATGTCATAAAAAACGTCATAGTATAGTAAGGCGTTTTTTTCGGGCAAAAAACGTCAAAAAAATTTTTTTGACCTCAAAATGTCATAAAAAACGTCATAGTATAGTAAGGCGTCAAAATCGGTCAAAAAAAGTCAAAATTTTTTTTGACCTCAAAATGTCATAAGAAACGTCATAGTATAGTAAGGCGTTTTTTCGGGCAAAAAAAGTCAAAAATTTTTTTGACCTCAAAATGTCATAAAAAACGTCATAGTATAGTAAGGCGTCAAAATCGGTCAAAAAAAGTCGAAAAAATTTTTGACCTCAAAATGTCATGAAAAACGTCATAGTATAGTAAGGCGTCAAAATCGGCCAAAAAAAGTCAAAATTTTTTTTGACCTCAAAATGTCATAAAAACGTCATAGTATAGTAAGGCGTCTAAATCGGTCAAAAAAAGTCAAAAATTTTTTTGACCTCAAAATGTCATGAAAAACGTCATAGTATAGTAAGGCGTTTTTTTCGGGCAAAAAAAGTCAAAAAATTTTTTGAACTCCAAATGTCATGAAAAACGTCCTAGTATAGTAAGGCGTTTTTTTCGGGCAAAAAAAGTCAAAATTTTTTTTGACCTCCAAATGTCATGAAAAACGTCATAGTATAGTAAGGCGTTTTTTTCGGGCAAAAAAAGTCAAAATTTTTTTTGACCTCCAAATGTCATGAAAAACGTCATAGTATAGTAAGGCGTTTTTTTCAAGCAAAAAAAGTCAAAAATTTTTTTGACCTCAAAATGTCATAAAAAACGTCATAGTATAGTAAGGCGTCAAAATCGGTCAAAAAAAGTCGAAAAAATTTTTGACCTCAAAATGTCATGAAAAACGTCATAGTATAGTAAGGCGTCAAAATCGGCCAAAAAAAGTCAAAATTTTTTTTGACCTCAAAATGTCATAAAAACGTCATAGTATAGTAAGGCGTCTAAATCGGTCAAAAAAAGTCAAAAATTTTTTTGACCTCAAAATGTCATGAAAAACGTCATAGTATAGTAAGGCGTTTTTTTCGGGCAAAAAAAGTCAAAAAATTTTTTGAACTCCAAATGTCATGAAAAACGTCCTAGTATAGTAAGGCGTTTTTTTCGGGCAAAAAAAGTCAAAATTTTTTTTGACCTCCAAATGTCATGAAAAACGTCATAGTATAGTAAGGCGTTTTTTTCGGGCAAAAAAAGTCAAAATTTTTTTTGACCTCCAAATGTCATGAAAAACGTCATAGTATAGTAAGGCGTTTTTTTCAAGCAAAAAAAGTCAAATTTTTTTTTGACCTCAAAATGTCATAAAAACGTCATAGTATAGTAAGGCGTCTAAATCGGTCAAAAAAAGTCAAAATTTTTTTTGACCTCAAAATGTCATGAAAAACGTCATAGTATAGTAAGGCGTCAAAATCGGTCAAAAAAAGTCGAAAATTTTTTTTGACCTCAAAATGTCATGAAAAACGTCATAGTATAGTAAGGCGTCAAAATCGGTCAAAAAAAGTCGAAAAAATTTTTGACCTCAAAATGTCATGAAAAACGTCATAGTATAGTAAGGCGTCAAAATCGGCCAAAAAAAGTCAAAATTTTTTTTGACCTCAAAATGTCATAAAAACGTCATAGTATAGTAAGGCGTCTAAATCGGTCAAAAAAAGTCAAAAATTTTTTTGACCTCAAAATGTCATGAAAAACGTCATAGTATAGTAAGGCGTTTTTTTCGGGCAAAAAAAGTCAAAAAATTTTTTGACCTCCAAATGTCATGAAAAACGTCATAGTATAGTAAGGCGTCAAAATCGGTCAAAAAAAGTCGAAAATTTTTTTGACCTCAAAATGTCATGAAAAACGTCATAGTATAGTAAGGCGTTTTTTTCGGGCAAAAAAAGTCAAAATTTTTTTTGACCTCCAAATGTCATGAAAAACGTCATAGTATAGTAAGGCGTCAAAATCGGCCAAAAAAAGTCAAATTTTTTTTTTACCTCAAAATGTCATAAAAAACGTCATAGTATAGTAAGGCGTCTAAATCGGTCAAAAAAAGTCAAAAATTTTTTGACCTCAAAATGTCATGAAAAACGTCATAGTATAGTAAGGCGTCAAAATCGGTCAAAAAAAGTCGAAAATTTTTTTGACCTCAAAATGTCATGAAAAACGTCATAGTATAGTAAGGCGTTTTTTTCGGGCAAAAAAAGTCAAAATTTTTTTTGACCTCAAAATGTCATGAAAAACGTCATAGTATAGTAAGGCGTCAAAATCGGTCAAAAAAAGTCGAAAATTTTTTTGACCTCAAAATGTCATGAAAAACGTCATAGTATAGTAAGGCGTTTTTTTCGGGCAAAAAAAGTCAAAAAATTTTTTGACCTCCAAATGTCATGAAAAACGTCATAGTATAGTAAGGCGTCAAAATCGGTCAAAAAAAGTCGAAAATTTTTTTGACCTCAAAATGTCATGAAAAACGTCATAGTATAGTAAGGCGTTTTTTTCGGGCAAAAAAAGTCAAAATTTTTTTTGACCTCAAAATGTCATGAAAAACGTCATAGTATAGTAAGGCGTCAAAATCGGTCAAAAAAAGTCGAAAATTTTTTTGACCTCAAAATGTCATGAAAAACGTCATAGTATAGTAAGGCGTCAAAATTGGTCAAAAAAAGTCAAAATTTTTTTTGACGTCAAAATGTCATAAAAAACGTCATAGTATAGTAAGGCGTCAAAATCGGTCAAAAAAAGTCGAAAATTTTTTTGACCTCAAAATGTCATGAAAAACGTCATAGTATAGTAAGGCGTCAAAATTGGTCAAAAAAAGTCAAAATTTTTTTTGACCTCAAAATGTCATGAAAAACGTCATAGTATAGTAAGGCGTTTTTTTCGGTCAAAAAAAGTCGAAAATTTTTTTGACCTCAAAATGTCATGAAAAACGTCATAGTATAGTAAGGCGTTTTTTTCGGGCAGAAAAAGTCAAAAAATTTTTTGACCTCCAAATGTCATGAAAAACGTCATAGTATAGTAAGGCGTTTTTTTCGGGCAAAAAAAGTCAAAATTTTTTTTGACCTCAAAATGTCATGAAAAACGTCATAGTATAGTAAGGCGTCAAAATCGGTCAAAAAAAGTCGAAAATTTTTTTGACCTCAAAATGTCATGAAAAACGTCATAGTATAGTAAGGCGTCAAAATTGGTCAAAAAAAGTCAAAAAATTTTTTGACCTCAAAATGTCATGAAAAACGTCATAGTATAGTAAGGCGTCAAAATCGGTCAAAAAAAGTCGAAAATTTTTTTTGACCTCAAAATGTCATGAAAAACGTCATAGTATAGTAAGGCGTTTTTTTCGGGCAAAAAAAGTCAAAATTTTTTTTGACCTCAAAATGTCATGAAAAACGTCATAGTATAGTAAGGCGTCAAAATTGGTCAAAAAAAGTCAAAATTTTTTTTGACCTCAAAATGTCATAAAAAACGTCATAGTATAGTAAGGCGTCAAAATCGGCCAAAAAAAAGTCAAAATTTTTTTTGACCTCAAAATGTCATGAAAAACGTCATAGTATAGTAAGGCGTTTTTTTCGGTCAAAAAAAGTCGAAAATTTTTTTGACCTCAAAATGTCATGAAAAACGTCATAGTATAGTAAGGCGTTTTTTTCGGGCAAAAAAAGTCAAAATTTTTTTTGACCTCAAAATGTCATGAAAAACGTCATAGTATAGTAAGGCGTCAAAATCGGTCAAAAAAAGTCAAAAAATTTTTTTGACCTCAAAATGTCATGAAAAACGTCATAGTATAGTAAGGCGTCAAAATCGGTCAAAAAAAGTCGAAAATTTTTTTGACCTCAAAATGTCATGAAAAACGTCATAGTATAGTAAGGCGTCAAAATTGGTCAAAAAAAGTCAAAAAAATTTTTGACCTCAAAATGTCATAAAAAACGTCATAGTATAGTAAGGCGTCAAAATCGGCCAAAAAAAAGTAAAAATTTTTTTTGACCTCAAAATGTCATGAAAAACGTCATAGTATAGTAAGGCGTTTTTTTCGGTCAAAAAAAGTCGAAAATTTTTTTGACCTCAAAATGTCATGAAAAACGTCATAGTATAGTAAGGCGTCAAAATCGGCCAAAAAAAAGTAAAAATTTTTTTTGACCTCAAAATGTCATGAAAAACGTCATAGTATAGTAAGGCGTTTTTTTCGGTCAAAAAAAGTCGAAAATTTTTTTGACCTCAAAATGTCATGAAAAACGTCATAGTATAGTAAGGCGTTTTTTTCGGGCAAAAAAAGTCAAAAAATTTTTTGACCTCAAAATGTCATGAAAAACGTCATAGTATAGTAAGGCGTTTTTTTCGGTCAAAAAAAGTCGAAAATTTTTTTGACCTCAAAATGTCATGAAAAACGTCATAGTATAGTAAGGCGTCAAAATTGGTCAAAAAAAGTCAAAAATTTTTTTGACCTCAAAATGTCATGAAAAACGTCATAGTATAGTAAGGCGTCAAAATCGGCCAAAAAAAAGTCGAAAATTTTTTTGACCTCAAAATGTCATGAAAAACATCATAGTATAGTAAGGCGTTTTTTTCGGGCAAAAAAAGTCAAAAATTTTTTTGACCTCAAAATGTCATGAAAAACGTCATAGTATAGTAAGGCGTTTTTTTCGGTCAAAAAAAGTCGAAAATTTTTTTGACCTCAAAATGTCATGAAAAACGTCATAGTATAGTAAGGCGTTTTTTTCGGGCAAAAAAAGTCAAAAAATTTTTTGACCTCAAAATGTCATGAAAAACGTCATAGTATAGTAAGGCGTCAAAATCGGTCAAAAAAAGTCGAAAATTTTTTTGACCTCAAAATGTCATGAAAAACGTCATAGTATAGTAAGGCGTCAAAATTGGTCAAAAAAAGTCAAAAAAATTTTTGACCTCAAAATGTCATAAAAAACGTCATAGTATAGTAAGGCGTCAAAATCGGCCAAAAAAAAGTAAAAATTTTTTTTGACCTCAAAATGTCATGAAAAACGTCATAGTATAGTAAGGCGTTTTTTTCGGTCAAAAAAAGTCGAAAATTTTTTTGACCTCAAAATGTCATGAAAAACGTCATAGTATAGTAAGGCGTTTTTTTCGGGCAAAAAAAGTCAAAAAATTTTTTGACCTCAAAATGTCATGAAAAACGTCATAGTATAGTAAGGCGTTTTTTTCGGTCAAAAAAAGTCGAAAATTTTTTTGACCTCAAAATGTCATGAAAAACGTCATAGTATAGTAAGGCGTCAAAATTGGTCAAAAAAAGTCAAAAATTTTTTTGACCTCAAAATGTCATGAAAAACGTCATAGTATAGTAAGGCGTCAAAATCGGCCAAAAAAAAGTCGAAAATTTTTTTGACCTCAAAATGTCATGAAAAACATCATAGTATAGTAAGGCGTTTTTTTCGGGCAAAAAAAGTCAAAAATTTTTTTGACCTCAAAATGTCATGAAAAACGTCATAGTATAGTAAGGCGTCAAAATCGGTCAAAAAAAGTCGAAAATTTTTTTGACCTCAAAATGTCATGAAAAACGTCATAGTATAGTAAGGCGTCAAAATTGGTCAAAAAAAGTCAAAAATTTTTTTGACCTCAAAATGTCATAAAAAACGTCATAGTATAGTAAGGCGTCAAAATCGGCCAAAAAAAAGTCAAAATTTTTTTTGACCTCAAAATGTCATGAAAAACGTCATAGTATAGTAAGGCGTTTTTTTCGGGCAAAAAAAGTCAAAAAATTTTTTGACCTCCAAATGTCATGAAAAACGTCATAGTATAGTAAGGCGTTTTTTTCGGGCAAAAAAAGTCAAATATTTTTTTGACCTCCAAATGTCATGAAAAACGTCATAGTATAGTAAGGCGTCAAAATTGGTCAAAAAAAGTCAAAAATTTTTTTGATCTCAAAATGTCATAAAAAACGTCATAGTATAGTAAGGCGTCAAAATCGGCCAAAAAAAGTCAAAAATTTTTTTGACCTCAAAATGTCATAAAAACGTCATAGTATAGTAAGGCGTCAAAATCGGTCAAAAAAAGTCAAAATTTTTTTTGACCTCCAAATGTCATGAAAAACGTCATAGTATAGTAAGGCGTTTTTTTTCGGGCAAAAAAAGTCAAAAAAATTTTTGACCTCAAAATGTTATATAAACGACATACTATATACCATACATGTTTTAATTTTCTGTTGCTTCAACTCGTGTTTTTTTCGCTCCACAGGGTCAGACTTGTGGAGCGGGGGTCACCACACAGCCTGCCACTGATGGAGTCTGGGAAGGTGAGGTTTTTTTTTGTGTGTCTGTGTGTGTGTGTGTGGTTTAATAAAGTTTAAATTGTTTAAACGTGGATGCAGATGTTTTTCCACTCCGGTTCACTCGGTTCTTCTCTCTTTGAGCAGATCCTCCCAGGGGTCCGGATCATCATCGCCAACCCAGAGACCAAGGGACCAATGGGAGAGTCACATCTGGGAGAGGTTGGTCTGAGCTTTTCACCCACACACAATAAAGACGGTGGCTGGACTACGACACTTGATGCTAGTAAAACTTTAATCTGATTTAAGTGGAAACAAAGGACTGAAATCAAACTGTTTTTCAATATTCAGAAAACATTTCTTAATATTTTAGAAAAGAAAATTATTATGAGTAAATGAGAGGCAAAATAAGGAAATACTTCATATAACTCCTTAAGCAATTTGTTGGATTACAGTTACGTTTTAAACAGCAACAGTTTTACTGAAAAATTAATCATTTACAGAATTTTGTTAAATGTTCATTAAAAACTAAACAAAACAGGCAGTAGGAAGACGGTGTCTGATTTTTTCCTTTTCAGATTTTATAGACATATGAAACTCGAAGCACAGTCATTTGTAGTAGCTGTTTTATTGTCTCCTCAGAATATTCTTTTTATAACAGCCAGCCCCCCAAACACTGGATTTCTATAATATTGGAGCAGTACATACAACAGTGAACCCAAAGCTGAACCTCCATCTGCTCCGTGTGGTCTGTGTTTGTAGATCTGGGTGCACAGCGGCCACAACGCCAGCGGTTACTTCACCGTCTACGGCGACGAGGCGCTGCAGTCGGACCACTTCACCTCCAGGCTCAGCTTCGGAGACACGCAAACCGTCTGGGCTCGAACCGGATACCTGGGCTTCCTCCGCAGGACCGAACTCACCGACGCCAGCGGAGGTAAGCACGTGACCGAGGCGATCGGATCGTCAGACACCGGTCAGTGTGTGAACTGATGATTCAGGGCATCTAACAGAAGAATAAGGATGAAATAATTATCAGCTGAGGTTTTAGAAAACATGAAAACAAACGCTGCAGGTCAGCTGCAGGTCAGCGGAGGCCGGAGAAGGCGACACCTCCGCCGGCCTCCGTCTAAACACCGCCCGTGATTAATGAACACGCGCATCTGCTTTAACTGTGATTAACATCTGACCGTAATCCAGGATTTCAAATCAAAGCAAATCAAGTTTTATTGTCATTGTTTTAAAAGTCAAGTGTGTGTGTGTGTGTTTTCGTGTGTGTGTGCGCGCGCGCGCGCTCGTGTAGAGCGTCACGACGCCCTGTACGTGGTCGGTGCTCTGGAGGAAGCCATGGAGCTGAGAGGGATGCGTTACCACCCCATCGACATCGAGACCTCCGTCATCAGGACGCACAAGAGCATCACAGAGTGGTGAGGAACACATGCAAACATCATGCAAACGTCATGCAAACGTCATGACCTCTGTGTGCACCCGGGCTGTAACGCTGCGTCATTACCACACACACAAAAACCCAGTTTGATTAGTAGTTATTTGTATGTTAACCTCCAACTTTTTAAACAAATAAAAGTTGTGAAAAATCAGATTTAAAGCTCACGTGTCCCGCGTGCGTGTTTTCCTCTCCAGCGCCGTGTTCACGTGGACCAACCTGCTGGTGGTGGTGGTGGAGCTGGACGGCTCGGAGCAGGAGGCCCTGGACCTGGTCCCCCTGGTCACCAACGTGGTGCTGGAGGAGCACTACCTGATCGTGGGCGTGGTGGTGGTGGTCGACATCGGCGTCATCCCCATCAACTCCCGCGGCGAGAAGCAGCGCATGCACCTGCGCGACGGCTTCCTGGCCGACCAGCTGGACCCCATCTACGTGGCTTACAACATGTAGCGCCGCCCTGGTGTCCCATACGGAGGTGGATGAAGGATTATTAAGGAAGATGCAGACTGTCTGCTCCTGAGACTGAAAGAAAAAATAAAAGAAGAGGCTGAGGTTCCGGCGTAAGGGGAGGAAATCGTTAACTTTTTTGCCCTGAATTTAGTCTCTCAGGCAGCACTTTATCCCAGGCTAAGTATCAAATAGTTGTATTTAGGTTAAGTTTAGCATTCAGACCATGGTTTCTGTTTGAAAGAGGTGAGAGTTGTTCTCTGTCTGAGAGTGAAGTGCAGCCGCCTCCCTCCAGGGCAAGAAAGTAGTCCCCTGTTTGTGCCGACTGTTTACCGAGAAGCGGCCGTGGCGCGGCCCAGAGGCAGAAGAGGACAATCGTTAACGTAGCTAAGAGTCTGGCTTTTAAAAAAAAATACATTTGGCTCATTCTATATTTTCCTGTTAGGTGTTTGCTGACGATTTTTTGTTTCCTTTTTCGTTTGTTTTTAACTTGTCCTCTAAAAAAAATTAGGCTGTTTTTTTTTTATTTACGCAAAAACTGTGGCAAAGTGATATTTTATGTTTTTCTGATTTCAACCGTTAAAAGTGTGAGATATGTTTTGATACGAGGACGGAGTCTGAGCGGGCGAATCGCAGCTGTCCTTCACGTTTTACGATGAGGTACTAACCGTTTGTTTCCTGTTAGATTATTATTATTTGTTTTTTTTTTATTGAACATTATTTTCTGAACCGTCCGTCCCATCTCAGCTGGGAAATCAGTGTGCTACCTTTCATAAACCAACAGCTGCAGCCTTTGTTTATTTTTCCGTACAAACAAGCTTCGACTGAGGCGAAACATAAATTCATATCATGTAAGTATGTACAAAAAGAAACTGATTTAATTTATTTTGTTTCTCTTTTAGAAGTATATGACGAGACGTTCAAGAATGTTTTGCTCTTGAATATTTGCTAATATAAAAAACAAAAAAACAAAAAAGCCTTGTATTATCTGGAGTGAAACAGACACATCAAGCTTATTATGGAAAATAGAAATATATGATTTATAGATTATATCAAAAGATGAGTTAAAGGATTCATCCCGGACAGAAGCCGTTTTACACATGATGGGTTTTTTTTTTTTTTTTTAATCTACATGTTGGTCAGAAATGTTTAAGTCAGTCAAAAGGAAAGCTATCAGAAGACAAAGAAGAGTTTCATTCCTGCTTCAGTATGAAGAGTTCTGAACCACAACAGCGAATTTAGATAAAAACTAAGCAGATTAAGAGCAAGATTTATGCAGTTTAAGGGAACAAGTCCTAATTAACCAAGTTCCTTTGCTATAAAGACACACTAACTACTTTAGGACCTTTGCTGACCTCCAGTGGTGACCAGGGGGACTTACAACAACACTGCCCTGGAAAAAAATTAGTTAAGTTTGATGAAACTGAAGTTGGTGTTTTTCTTTTCTAAAATCGCCTCACGTTGGGTCAGAACTCTTCGTATATCACGTTTATTAGGGAACAAACTGAACGTTTAAGTGTCATAAATAGGATTTTTTTTCAGCCAGTTCTAATTTCTCTGTCAAGCTCCAAACTCTCGTTACTGGAATGAAACTCCTCAGTTCCAACAGGCCGACAGCAGCACTGGACTAGTTTTAGTTTTAGTTTTAACGCCTCCGGCTGGGAAAAGGTGAATCCTCATCAACACCTTGGAAAACGGCAGGTCGGCGAGCAGCCGCCGTTACTGTAAATATCAGAGTGAGAAATCCCTCATATTTTTACATGGACAGATCAATCAGGGCTCATTACAGTGATGTCACGACCGGGAGAAATAAGGAGTGAAACAGGAAGCAGGAGGCGAAGGTGTTTTTACCGGAGACGCTTCGGCTCATTCCGGAGGTCGTCGGAGGAATGCGAACCTCCGTCTGAGAAACGCGATTTAAGCTCGATGCTTCTGGTCTTTGTCTGAGAATGTTCTAGTTCCAACATGTTTTTCTTTCTTATTTTAAAGAAAAAGCACTTTCTTCACCGTTTGTTTCTCTTTCGTTTTTCAGCTAAATGTAAGTGTCCCGGTATGTTGGTTTTTTTTTTAAGTTTTAAAAATGTCTTATTTGAGTTGACATAAGTCTTTCAATTAAATAAATAATTTCAACAATTTTGACAATAATAAAAAGAGTTTTTGTCTCATTTAATATTATTATTTAGCGAGTTTTGGGAAATTTTAGAACAATTGGTCCTAAAAAAGGTTTGAAAAACCGCACATCATTTGGTTTTGCTGTGTCCCACCTTGTCTTTAGACCACGTGGTACTGCGTGGTCCTATCATAAGACACTTGTTGACACTTACTTTACACTGAGCTTCCAAAATGTCTCAGATAGAAAATTTCATGAATTTGAACAGATGTAATTCAGTAACAGTTCGTGGAAGCATAACATTTTACTTTAAGTATTAACTTGTTCTATACAAACATTTAATGAGAGTCATGTGACACAGTATAATAAAGTTATGAGCAGATAGGTTTCTTATTGTATCTGTCATCACCTGTAACTCAATGATTGGAGGAGAAATAATAAATGATAATATAGTAAAACAGCTGAAATAATGTAAAATTTGTTGAGTAATTCAAAATGTAATTGCTTCTAACTCAAAGCATGAACTATATTATAGCGTGTCACAAATCATTAAATGTTTATGTAGCACTTGTAAATGCTTCAAAAAAAAAGCATCGAGTCTCTTTACAAAAATAAGATTATGAGCATTCAGCAGCTACAGCTCCCGTGTGGCTCTGACAGTGTCAAACACTGACGGGACACGCAGCTGATGAACGCCAGCTAAAGAACTTTTATTGTCCTTCACCCAAACTGCTAAAGAGAAAGAAAAGCTCTGTCTTACCGTCAGTGGCATCTCGTCACGCCCGTGGTTTGGGTTTCTCTTCGTCCCAGTCTGGAGATTTTTTTTGTCTCTGAGATTTAAAAAGCTCAGCGGTCTTTCCAGAAACAGTCTCCTGGTTACAGCTGTCAGCGGTTTTTATAGGAACTCTCGTATTTCTGTTCCGTTTACTCATCATCCAGAGTAACTGGGATGTTGATTCTGGAAAGAGACGGTGCCGTTAAACCCAGTGACGTTCAGCCAAAGCGCCCCAGAGACAGAAATCACAAAACCTGGACAAACAAAACCAAAACAATCTGCAGGAACAGACACCACAGGGACACGCGTGCACGCACACACGGGGGCACGCACACATCGCCAGGTGTGGCCCGCGCGATGACAGCGCGTGAAAAACTGTAAATTATTTTCTTTTTTACAACAACAAACGATGGAAACACGGGAAACTGTTGATACATTTATTTCCTCCATGTTAGCACATAGAATATATTTATATACATATTGCTAGCTAAAGCATAAAAAACCAAACAAAAGAAAAAAAATGTCAGGAGCATAGAAAATGTTAAGCCACGATTAATAGTTTACATATGAACAGAAGAACATGACCTACAGGAGGCGACAACTGACATTATTCCAGTTTAAGGTACAGTTCTGTAAGTGATGAGCAGGAGAACTCGCACAGTATCGTGTACTTCTAATACTCTGGAATAAGAACGGAGAAAAGCCTGGTTACGGGCGACAACGTGATCGATGCACTCATTTATTTTTCCAACAGCTTCAAAGATGTGATTTAGCTCGACTGGAGTTCCAGAAAATAAAAAGAAAATATGAAAAAAAACAAACAACAAAAAGAAAAAACATCATTGTCATATTGCATTACTCTGAGGGAGTGCAAATATGTCTGCTTTACACGAGGGGACAGAAAATAAAAAACAAAAAAAGAAAAACAAAAAAAAGAAAAGGAGCCATAGATACACACACCTTTACTCATGCAGTTAAAAACCAGAGATGCAAACTGGAATGACATCACATTTATTTTTCCACACGGGGGGAAGAAACGTTTCCGGCTGGATGGACGAATATAAAAACAGTCAGAGAGAGAGAGAGAGAGAGAGAGGGGCAGCGCCCCCCACAGGTAAAACATGAGTCGCCTTCCACAGGTGTGTCGGTTTCGGGAGAACATGCGTTTATCGGTTGGTTCTCAGCAACGCGTGAAAAACAAAAAACTACACTGAAATAACCGGGTGGGTTAAAAAGGACACGACGCTCTGAGCGTCGCGGTCACGAACAGAAACCGGAGTTTATACGGTCACAGTTGTACATTGTACAAAACTACACCCAGATCTCTGTGAACACAGGAGAGAACAAAGCCGATATCTGTGAATTCATTTACAATGTACATATTAATAAGGAGGAGGAGGAGATATTGACAGGACATTTTATTTACATGTAGTGCAATGATGATGATGACGATGATGATGATGATGATGATGAAAAGAAGAAAAGCCCGCAGAGGAGAACCGTGATGAAACACAACGGCAGAGAGAGAGAGAACGTTTTCCAGAAACAATGTGAGTAAGAGAAATAAACCACAAGCGGCCGCACACCGGATCATTAAACCGCGGCTGAACTGTACAATAACACGCTACATTTCAAAGCAAAGGCTCCGGAGACGACTGAGCAAAAACTTTATAGAGATGAAGTCTGGAAACAAGTTACCGTAAATCCCCTGACAGCGGGCTGATCTCACACTGTGATAATATTCAAGGTTTTTCTTACTGTCATCAAATCCCACGGAAAGAGCAAAACCAACCGGTGTCACGCGTGTAACCAAAGCCCGATATGTTTGATTCCTCTGAGCCAAAGACCTGCCTGCTTTCAGAAACACTCACTGGACTGAAGAATGGGCTAATCCGCCGCTAAAAATAGTCCCAGAGAAATGATACCTGCTCCACAGTGATGAACTAACACACTGTTGGTTTGCGTCTTTTCCGTGGAAGTTGTTGCACAAAAAGAAAAACACAAAACATCATCATCCTCCTCATTCATGAAGCTGCTGCCAACGAAACCCACCGTCATCTGTACATATTTCACAATAAAAGCCTTCCAGGTAAAGGCAAACAGGTGAGCGACCTACATGCAGTTTGTGATTTAGCTGAAAAAACAGCAACTCCCGAAATGCTTTGTTAATTTATAAATGACCAGAATCAAAAAACTTCATCGGTTAACTGCATCATCACTGACTAATCAATAAAAGGGGCTCGAGACAGAAAGATAACGTCACAAACATTAAGATTCAAAAACATTTCGTTTGTCTCTGTTGTTATTTGTTTTTTTTTTTTTTACTCTGTCAAAGAGTAAAACTTCTACCACAGACATGAATATGTGGCTGGTCATTAGTCCGTGTGGAATCAGCAGCCGGCACAGAAACGGGATAAAATCTAAAAGCCTGGTTTTCTCTTTAGCGCTCTCTCTTTTGCCCACTGTGAGAAAATTTACGGTACTTTACTTTCCCACACGTTAAACGAAGCACAAACTGATGTGAGTTTAAAAAAGAAAAAAAAAAAAAAACAACAAGGCGTCTGTACAGAGTAAGTGAATTATTTTCCTCCGTTCAGTCAATCTTCATCACTGAGGAAACGGTCGACAAACTTTAAAAGTGAAAGTCAAAATAAAATCAGAAAACTGGCAATTTTATTGCCGCACTGGGGAAAAACAAAAAACAAAAATAAAAAAACAAACTCAAAGCATCATATGTATAAACAACACACGCGACACCCAGCGCAGGGAGAACTATAGAAAAAATTCATTTGATCGTTCACATTTGCATAATGTTTTAAATTGGTCCATCCCTCCGTACTGCTTATTAGACACCAGCGGATCTGCTCTCCCTCCCTCTCTCTTTTTTTTTTATTTTATTTTACCGTAATGAATGAAAAAAGACAAACTATGAATCTATCAACATGCATGTAGCCTCACCGGGAGTAAGAGTATGAGAAAAGAAAAACAGGCACTGACCACCAACTACAGCATAAGCAGTGAAAGAGTCTCATAGCTAGTCACTTTAGGTTAGAAAAAGGAAAATGAGGGGGAGCGAATTCTGAGTGTACATCACGATAAAAATGACACTGACGGAAAAATATACATTTTTTTTTTTTAAGGTTTTAGGAAAGCTGGGAAGGGAGCACTCACCAGATCTTCTCAGGTAGGTTCAACAAAATGTCAGTTTGTTTTTTGGCAATATTACAAGCATTTGGGTTGTTAAGAAAATGAAATGCGCAAAAAAAATAAAAGAAAAAAAGAAATGAGTAGAAAAACTGTCAATTCATTGGAACCTCTCTAAGATCCAGCTCAGGAAAGATTGCTATACACCTCTCCAATTTAGAACAAATTAAAAACTTTTTCAATATCTGACTCTGATAAAAATTACAGTCTATTCCAAAAAAAAAAAAAAAAAAAGATGTGCATAATAATTTTAATTGTAATAACAATACATGGAAGATTCTTTTGTCGGCGTCTTTTAAGGCCGAACTCGTGACCCTGTTCCCAATAAGTGACTTGAGGACAATAAAGATTTTAGGTAGAAACGATAAAAGGTGCTGTCCACTGCAATAGTTTCATGGAAAAAAACAAAACACATTAACGTCCATGAGCCACGTCATCCACAATTCAATATCTGATGCAGTTTTTTGTCTTTTTTTTAAAATAAGTTTTCTCTATGAAAGCAGAGCTAGTTCAACGCAGCGATAGTACTTACGGCATGTGTTCATTCTTTTCTGTAAGATCGACGGCGTGTATTTGTTGCATTTACAGTAAGAAAAGTGATTCTTTAAAAAATTCAGGTAATAAAATGTATTCAGTTAATGCTCATCTGTTACTACACACTTAAATAACACATTCTCTGACACGAGTTCAAAATTAGCACTTCAGTAAAGGAAAATAAAAAATAAAATGAAGAGAAACAACACAAAAATCATACGATAACTCTGCATTCGAGCCATGCTCTCACCTGTTCACGATTCAGAGAGAAAAAAAAAATGAAAACAGTATAGTAAGAAAAGTCAATATGATGGGTACATTAAATAATAAAAAGAAAATGAAAACCAAAAAAAAAAAAAAAAAAAAAAAAGGAGCAAATCGCTCTTTTCACGCAGAAAAACATCGGGTCCACAAAGTTTTCAGGAAGGCAAGTAGAGAAGCAGGAAGAGGTGTGTGTGTGTGTGTGTGTGTGTGTTGTAGACACTGACTGACAGGCGGAGGAGAGGGCGAGAGCCAACGGCGTGCTGTGTAGGGGTAAGAGGGGGCGGGGCTTGTTCATCTCTTCCTGCGGCAGGTTCGTTTGTGGTCGGCGTGCCAGTGCTCCTGCTGACACTTGATGGAGCAGTACGAGGTGTTCCAGCAGCAGTGGTACATGGCCTCCTCCTCACAGTTATAACACTGAAAACATAAAACACAACAATTCTTTTTTTTTTTTTTTCCAGGGGCAGAAAATGTAAATATTGAGAAGAACTCTGCATCGACGGACTCGATATCAAAAGGGCAAAACATTTATGGAGTTTATATAAACTAGCTTGAAGGGTAAACCTTCGTTCTGACACTGGGTGTAAAACACCTTTGGTGAAAATCCTCTGCGAAATGTAAAAACTATAAACAGTGAATCATGTGCATGTCCCACCTTCGTCTTCAGCATGTCCTGCACTTGTGTCCTGTGTGTGTGTGTGTGTGTGTGGGTGCACAATGTGAATGTGGTGTAGGAGAGCCAAAACCCAAAAGCATAAATGAAAACCGCGCTGTCACATCGATGTTTACACGTAGTCAACAGAACTTGGTCGCTTGATCCAGAACTCACCCACTGCTTCTTCTTGGTCTGGGAGATGAGCTGTTTGTGTTGGGCCACCAGCTTCTTCACCTCCTCCACCAGCTCCTCTTTACACTTCTCCTTCACCTGCTTACACTTCCTCTCCATCTCCGCCTGAGCTCCGGACACCGCCTTGCTCACGGCCTGACGCTTCTCCTCCTCCATCTCTGCACGGAGCTGAAGGCACAGAGACAGACATTCCAGCGTGTCCTAACATATTCTTTAAGCACAGACACACACACCCTTCTGCTGTCATCAAATACAAACACACCTTCTCCAGAGCTTCTCGGACGACCCTCTCCGTCTCCCTCTTGTTGTCTGCCTTCATCATCTCCTTGACGTCGTTGAAGACCTTGGTGTACTTCTCGTGGCACATGTTCTGGCAGGCACCGTCGCTGTTGGTCTGGGTGCCGCGGTGCAGCGTGCGTGGCGACCCTCCGCTGCCCTTCTTGGTCTGCGTGGACACCGACAGCTTCTCGGGCTGCTGGGGCGCAGAGGACACCGAAATCTCCTGGCTGGAGCTCACCGCCTCCATCTCCGGCTCTGGGTCCTGGTGGAGAGCAGAGGATGGGAGGAAACAAAGATGTCATTTATACGCAGCCTGAAAAAACAAAAAACAAAAAAAACAAGAAAAACACATTTCAACACATCTTTTTGGACAAAAACTTACACTGGCTTCCTCTTTGGGCTCCACCATTTGAGTCCGACGGCTTTTCTTTGCCTTGGGCTCCTGGCTGCCTTTGAGCTGGAGGAGAAACAGATAAATGAGAAACGTGCTGAACTTCTCTGCGCTCTGGGAGGCTTTCTTCTAACATCGCAATACAGACAGAGAAGTGAGGTCAGGTTCTGTAGGGACATGCTTTTTTTTCCTCACAACACTTGCAAATGTTCACAATTTTAAAAAATAAATAAATAAATAAAATAAGCGCAGGATGCATGAGAGAATTTACTCCAGAGCTAAATAAAAAGCACGAGTCTACCAAGACTAAGATGACTCTGATATGACTCATGACCATGATGTTTACAGCCCAATAAAACTGAGAATAATACTTAATGTTGAGCTGACAATGTGGCAGTTCAGCCACCAGATGGCACTACTTTATGTATTTATACCTACACTGTATGAGTTTATGTTCTACTAGTGTAAATCTGTGTTGCTGCTTTAGTGTGTGTGTTTTTTTTTAATCCACTTTCTGTAATGGACCATATGTTTCACACCATACTCCCTGATGTTCTGGTCGAGTGTCTCTGTCGAAATTTACGGTGACGGACACAAAATCAAGACGACAGACAAAGATGACATGTGTGGTCGTTTGAATGCAAAAAAAAAAAAAAATTTCAACAGGGAAATATTTTCTTTTCAACTTTACCTCCGTTTCTGAAAAGGTCTCAGTGGTTTTTAAGTGAAAAGTGCACTAAACATGAAATAAACACAAATACATGACAGTAAACAGACCAAGTAACAACTAATCATTCACAGAAGCACACGTGCGAGGGGTAATACTCAACACAGGCGGGAAGGCAACAGGAAGAAGGTTTAAGGCCACTTCTGAAAACAAAGTTTGCAGCGAGGTCGATCCAGCAGCCAAGAACAACAAGTCTCTGACCAATGCCAGATGACCTGAGAGGCCTGGGTGGCTTGTAGCTTTTAAACAGGCCTATCAGTTTATTGTGTGTCTTTCTGACCAAAAAGCAGCTGGACTGAACTAAAAGTCCTCTCTGACATTCCTGTTTATTTCCACCACGTCTGAAGAACCCTGAGGAGCAGGCATCCCACACAGATGACCCTACTTACATGTCGGACCTGCTCGTTGCTGGTGGAGGAGATGCTGGACTCGGCTTCGTCTGTCCGCTCCAGCCTGTCCGTCCTCGCGTTGCCGTCCTCCTGCTGCTGCTGACGCTGGCTCTGGCTCTGTTGGTGATGCTGGTGTGGCTGGCTGCCGTCCTCCATCTTTGTTTTCCAGAAGCGTCCCTCTCTCAGGAAACGCTGGTAAACCTCGAGCTCCTCGCACGCCTTCTTCCAGCCGTTGCTACGCTTCACCTGCAGCTGCTGGACACTCACCTTGATGTCCTGGATGTTGTCTGATGGGATCCATGCTCTGGAGATGACAAGGAAAAAGACAGTGCTCGAGATTTACCAAGCAGCACTGCAACATTTTAGTATGTTTCAGTTCATTTAAAGTTAGATTTGGAAGCCCTGACAATTAAGGATTTTGTTTAGGAAAAAACAGGTTTTTGCTTTATTTCAGTTTTACTTCAGAAACTGGAAATTTTCCTTCATGGCAGACACCAGCCTGCTGCCACTGCCGCCGCCGCTGGACCATTCTATCAGAAAAGAGATGCCACATACTCTTGTGATGTCTTCCAGCTGTGCTCACCTCTGATGCTGGTGTCCAAAGAAGCGCACGTCCACCTGGTTGTCCTCCCTCTGAAGGACTTTGGCCGGCCAGTAGCCAAAACCTTTCATCTTGGCCCAGACCAGGTCATGGCTGGGGCTCTGCCAAGGGAACACACACTATTAGACCGAAGATGCGACTCGTGGGTTATTTCTAACAAGCAAAACTCAGACAGTTTCTTTTGGGGCAGGTTGCCTTTATGCTAAAATTACATTTAATATTGTAGGACTACCTGCAATTGCATAATGTATTTCCTCTGCTTTAAAATGAAGGAAAAAAAACAAACATTAGATTAAGAAGTAAAGTTCGGCCTGCTACAGGAAGTTTGGTTGTACTCACACAGGGGTAACAGAACCAGTTGTCGGGCCGGGCGTTCGACAGGTAGAAACAGTTCTTACACAACAACAACTCATTCAACTGGAAGAGTAAGGAAGAGGGAAGGAGTGAGAGAGAAAAGAAGGAGAAGGGGAAGGGAAAGAAAAAAGTTACATATACAAGAACCGCTGAGAACGTTTGGAACAAATCTGGACTCTAAAACAATTAAATAAAAAAAATTCTCTCAACCTGGAAACTAAATCTCACTGCTCTGAACTGAGAGAGAAAAGAAATAAAAAACAACGGTACCTCGTGGCATGTGTCGCTGAAGAGCAACCGTGCAATCTCTGCCTGGTCACTGTGAACTGCAACGACCAAACACAGACGACGCTCAGCGAGAAGCTCGACAGTCAACCAGCAGCAAAGTCAACTGGTTAGTACAAAGTTCAGACTAAATGTAGATTAAATAACACAGGACAACATATTAAAACCTGGACAACTCTGACTCACCTCCATACAAGATGGCTGTGTTGTGAACAATCAGCTGAGCGTCTGCTTTGAACTCCTCAAAACTCTTGTACTTTCCTTCAGACAGGTTCTGATTGGTGGATGGATAGAGTGAAAAAATAAACAGGTAAAAGAAAGAGAGAGAAAGTTGGTCAGAAAGAGAGGGAACAAGTACAAAGAGGTCTATTCACATGCTGGGTGTGTATGTGAGTTTGGTGACCGACATGAGAGAGGACCACGAAAGGGCAGTGTGCATAGAAACACACTCACACACTCACACACTCACACACACACACACACACACACACACACACACACACACACACACACACACACACACACACACACACACACACACACACCTGGGCAGAGATCCAGTATGACTGGCAGAGGCTGGGTGTGATGCACCACTGACCACATCACAGTAGAGTCCTGCCTGACCTAACACACACACTCTCACACACTCTCTGGTATTGCAATCAACCATTGCAATACCAGGGGAATGAAGAATATGATGGGACCAGTTGGAGGATATTATACTGAAGCTGAGACGTTATGAAGAATATAGACGACATGTTTCTTTTGAGTTACTGGTGTCCACATGACAAACTTTGCCCTGTCTCCCTGTTTTTAGAGTGAATCTAAGTCCACAATAGGCTTCATCACAGGACTGGAAATCTGTGATGACTTCATCATTCCAAGATACAACTTTAATTTCTTCTACATTCAACAGGTGACCAACACTGCTGTTGTTTCCAGGAATATAAGACTGTGCGTGTGTGTGTGTGTGAGACAGACAGACAGAGACAGACAGACAAACAGAGACAGACAGAGACAGACAGAGACAGACAGAGACAGACAGAGAAGGGGATGTGACACTGGGCTTGGCAGGGGTGTTACCTCTTGGATGTTGGAGACGTCCAGTGCAGTGTGGATCAACCGTCTGTACATGGGATGTTTAATGTCTTTGCCTTTCTTGTTCAGGTCCACCGCCTGCAACGTAGAGGAGCAGAGCTGCACTGATCAGTTCATCAATCAAACAGTCGATCAAAACAAAATCAATCGGCAACTATTCTGATCATCGACTGACTGTTTTAGAAATGTAGGTTTTTGGGTTTTGGACAGTTGGTCAACAAATCAAGCAGCTTGAAGACATCACTCTGGACTTTCATTAATATTTTACACAGTGAGTAATTGATTTATTGAGATTACCTGATAATGAAAATATTAACTGCAGCCCTATAGAGGTGGGACACTGATTAAAAACCAATTTAGAGGCTGAGGGATGGATGAGTGAGAGGGAAGGGACATAAAATAATGAGGCATTTTTTCCTGATACCAGGCAGAGTCATAATATCAATAATCAACATTAATCAGCCTAGTTTAAGTGAATAAACCACAAAACCCAAACCCCAATAAAAAGGTGAACAGCCAGGCTATCAACCACTGCAACTGCCTCAGCGCCTGTTATAAGGGCCCCTGCATTCTCTCAGGGAGCAGGTTTAATGAGCTGAAGGTGTATATAATAAAAAAAATATGGTTGTTCTCACCCTCTCCTTCATACGCTGGACGATGAAACGCAGGTATTTACACATCTCCTGTTTGTTCAGGTTCTTCTTTTTACTGCCCTGCAGGTAGGAAGGAAGGAAGGATGAGGAGGAGAAATCAAATGCCCTCAAACGTGCCCATAATGTTCAAATGCAACAATACAGTAGAGGAGACGGGATTGGTCGAGCACTGAAAAACAATTAAGTGACTGCTTATTAAAAAAAAAGAGAAACAGTGAAGCTGTCAGGTAGTTATTAGCTAAAATGACAAATATTGACACCACCAATAAATTTTAGTCTGTTTCTGCAATGAACCGACTTCTTGAACGTCATGAAAGATAAAAAACTTTGGTGAGGTGAGTAAATAAAGTAAATATGGTTAACACAGCAACATTTCTGCTGGACAAAACTTTTTTTTCCCTCTGTGAAAACGGACAGATTATTACAGGACGGTGACATGAGAGCATAACAGACAGACGCTCTGAAGTAATCAAGACCAAAACGTCTTCCTTTTCCAAAAAGATACTCATCAGCCTTTAAAAAATAAACATAATGGACCTTTAAGAGTGCACACACTTCCACATCTGGACACCTACCCTGCAGACGACACACTGCCAATGCGATCCTCCGTCTCTGGGCTTGCACTCCTCCGACAGACACTTGAGATGGTAGACCCGGAAGCAGTTGTCACACGTGAGGACGTCGCCCGGTAGGTGACACTCAAAGCAGTACCAGTCGTGGCTCTCCGTCTCCCAGTCCTGCAGGGGAGACACAGCAGAGCACAAGTTTGGGTGACCCCCCCCTCTAACCCGCCGACCTCAGCAGGGGAGGAAACGACTTTCTCTCTAGCCTCCCTCCTCGATTATAAACCTAGCTCTCAGGTTTTGTGATGACTGTTCTCGTAAGTGTCAAAATATTAAAAATTATTTTCTCAACTTTGACATAAGGAAGAGACAGGAACTCCCTGGTTAAATTACAACCATGAATTCTAAGAAAAAGAAGTCGTATCTGAAGTATTTGTATTTGTGGTTGAAAGGTCATTTTTCTTTTGTCCTGACACACACACACACACACACACGTTACATTATTCTTGTCTTTTCCTAATTTTCATTAAGGGGTTCAAATGAAGGGCACAGAGGGAGCAAATATGAACCACTAAAAACTCAGCTACTCATCAACCTGTCAAGAGTCCAACTCCTCCCACTCACAGTCTGGACCGACTCAGTGGGGGAGAGCAGGAGAGTCGTGACTGGACTGAGTACCGCTCAATAAATACTAGAAAAGAACAGAACTCCAGTCTCTCCCTTAATGTTTTCTCCACGTGTTTATGAGCTATATTTTGGATTTGAGCTGAAGGAAACACTATATTTATATTATAAATGCAACGATGGGCAGGTGTAGAACTTTCTGACAAAGCCTGGAGGACAAGAGGTTGCCCAACAATGTGGATTTGATCACAGAAGAACATCTTACCAGGAATGCATTTCCCCAAATAAACCCGATAAGTCTTTAAACAGAAGACTGTAACAAGAATGCGCCCCGCAGCAGGACAGCCTTCCTCTGTCCAAAAGCAGATGCAGATTTAAACAAACTTGGACCAGAGTGCCTCCGTCTTAAGTGTAGGGTTGAAACGAGCCCCAACACAACCATAAATAGTCATGAGGACAAAAAAAAAAAAGCGAAGACAGCTCTGACATTAACGCTGCCAGTGTCGCTGCAACACCAAAGGCCCTGATCAAAAGCAGGACCTGCCAGGAAGCGCTCTACACTCTGAAAATCAGGGGTTCGTTGAGGGTTCTTTTAAAGGATAATCCACAACTGTAAGATACCTCACCAAAGCCAAATACTACGTACTACTCTGGTAACGTTTGACAACAATTTTCAGTAACTGTATAAGTCATCTGTCAAGCAAAAACAACACCGCAGCTGATATTCATTTTTTTTAAACTAATATAAACATATATATTCTGTGACCAGGATATGTAGTTAACAGAGACCCTTTCTACATTCTCTCAAACATATCTTACACATTTCCCATAAGACATATTACTTATTAGCAAACATTAAAGCTGGTGCACTTTCCAAGTTCACAGTTTCAAACAAACTACAGTTCATCTTGGTCTTTGGTTAATACACCAATTTGTGTCCAATGAGAACAACCCTGAATTTAAATGCAGTGGTCCTCTGACTGTACTTTATTCAGATCAGTTCTTATTAGCTGAAGAGTTGCTAGCTGCTGCTGCGCAAACAAAACATAATTTACACCCTGTGTTTGCACTATGCGCCTGCAACGCAAGGCGCCGCACAGTGTGTACAAGTGATCATGGCCAGATCTCACTCTCACTCCCAAGGTTCATTTGTGGGAACAAAGAGTCCAAGTTAAAAGCAACATCTGTGTTCACACATTCCCAAATGAACACAAGTGAAGGAGGTTTTATATTAAAGCCCGTCCACAGTTTCCTCCAAGGACTTCTGTCTTTTAGAGCGTAATAGACTCTTCACCCACACAAAACACTTGACAATACAGAGATGGTCCTCGTGTTCTGTCGAGTGTCAAGAGCCACTTCACTATTGTTGGACTGTCTGAGAGACAAGTGGCTGACTTCAAAAGGCTAGAGCTCTCTGGGCCAAGGACACTGTGTCTGTGGTTTCAGCAAAGTGAGTTTCAACAAGAGCGCAGAGAGTGCCACATTAGCCAAAGTTCAAAAAGACTGAAGCTTCCACATTCATCAGCAAAAACCAAAGGAAGAAAGAAAATTTAAAACAAAGTCGGGAAAATCTTTTTTGGGTTGTATATTACAGACTTCTCCAAACATCCATGAAATATCTCTGTGCCTTTCTGGAGGGAGAAACGTGCCCCGACTAAAAGCTGCCAACCAAGGACTTGGACGGTAATAGAGGAGGAGATGTCCGCCTTTAGCTGTCTTCCCACTGTTCTGCAACTCTGGTTAACAGCTCTGGACTGTCAGTGTCAAGCTGGGACATGTCAGAGAGCGGAGCGAGGGCGAGCAGCAGGGCTAACGTGCTTTCTAATGACCTACACAAAACAACTCCAGGGTTCATCTCCACCTCCTGCTTCTTTTAGAAATAAACTGTCTCACTCGTAGTGACTTATCCTTAAGATCCACATAAACCGGACACTGCACTGTAACTAAGAATGCTCTTTACCAGTTTTACTTAAATTTCTACAGATTTTTGTCTGATAAACCTGATTCCTTTTCAGACGCTACTTCCCTGACAGCATTTCAAGATTTTGGCAGGTGCTCAAAGGTTTAGACTAACAGTGTTTGGTCAATGTCACATAAAGTAAACAATAAAAAAAATTATATTACCAACAGAACACTGTAAAGAGCTATATACCACTTGCAGGGGTGGGCAATATGGATAAAATCTTTTGTTTTAGTATAGAAAACGTTACAGCAAAATATC
Source organism: Toxotes jaculatrix (assembly GCF_017976425.1). Taxonomy (NCBI): domain Eukaryota; kingdom Metazoa; phylum Chordata; class Actinopteri; family Toxotidae; genus Toxotes; species Toxotes jaculatrix. Next base: position 23,691,786 of record NC_054407.1, on the reverse strand, counting down.
TGACGGTTCACAAATGTATAATGTCTCACTGTGTATATCCTGGTATCACCCACCCTTGTTTCAGGGTTTGTAATCCACCAGAGCCTGATGCATGATGGACACATTCACTGAATACTTGTGAAATAGCATCTCTCCCTTTCTTTCCCAAGGGTTAATTTTCTGTGTTTCTAAAGTGTATAAATTGTTTATGAGTGGCGGTGATCGTTGTTTCAATCTACACTATGAAACCCTGCACTCAGTAACATGACGAACAGTGTTTTCATACATTCAAGACAAACTCCTCTGAATAATCTGTTTAAAAGCTTGTAGAGGAATCGACAAAACCTCAAATACAAAGAAAACTCACTGAGGAGGGTGTAAAATACAAACACAGGAAGTTCACTGAACATTGTCAAAATAATGGGTTAGTAAATTAAATTAAATAATGTGTATTTGGGCTGTCTTTTACATTCACTGCTGTCAAAGTGCATCAACGCATCATAACATGTTCATTATCATGCATCACAAGCGCAGATTTAAAGTAGTTTAAACTGCAAACTTTCAAGTTGTCAACAAAGCATCCAACTGTTCTATGAAAAATAAAAACCTCAAAATTTATGAAGTATGAACTCACAGATAAGGGGAAACCTGGATTTAATCCATTCTGACCTAAGGTGCATTTAAAATGTGTTTTAAAGAATTTGGCAGTGCTATTATTTAAATGTTGTGATCGGTGGTTATCTGTTTCGAGGATTAAAAATTCCTGAGGTCAACACAAGGACACGGCACACGCCAGCTGGACTGAATCCAGGCACCTGCAGAGGGAGAACCGGCCTCCATCTAGCAACTGCTTCACAGTGCTTCTCACATTCAAACTCTAGTTTGTCCACTGGGTGACTGCTAACCTGGAAAAATAAATAAATAAATAAACAAACAAACAAACAGTCGGCTGTGTTACTAGCAGCAGGCATGAAGAAAACTAAAAAGCACAATCACACAAACTACAACTACCCACCTTCCCTCCCTCCCCTCCGCCTCCACCCACTTTCATTAATCAAAAATGAAAAAAAAAAAAAAGAAAATAAGCATGCCAGACAGAAGTTAAGAACACAGCTGAACACACCCCTTCAGAGGAGAACTACAACTACCAAGACCAAAATACTACAAACGCACAGATGCTTGCTACCAACCTGCGACTATGCTAGCATTGCTTGTTATCTCACAGTAAAATATGATTCAGTTAAGCACCCTCTGTTTACGGTTCAAGCTATAATTTACAGTCGGTATTCGACTCTGATTGGCAGGGTTTAGAAGCCAAGGACTGGATACGGCTTTGAGCTCTACCAGGTTAGACTGTGTGTTTTTTTTTTTTTGTTTTTTTTTTAATCAAGCAACGGCACATCTGTAGATAAGTAGCGAGCACATATTTTCATCAAGATCAGTGATCACTTCCGCAAGAAACTTGGCCACGTAGACGCAGCGCTGCAGTGGACTCTCGTGAAGCTTTTTACAGAGTGGCTGGACGACAGCAAATAGCTTCTGGCAGTGTTATTACTCCTGGACTGAAGGCCAGCGTGTAGAGCAATTTGCAAATGGAAACCTGATACGTTTTCAGCTTCCGACTCATGTGATGAATTTGTTTAAGTGCAGTGAGCAGCATCTCGTAGTGCAAGAAGACAACTTCTCGCCACTGGCAAAGAAGCCCACAACTTTTAAACTAACCAGAGCACACGGTATGCTGTTTAGTTTTTCTGCAGCCCGCATAAAAAAAAAGATTCACTCAAATCCCTGACTGCACTGCATGTGGCAGAAGCGATTTCTCACAGAATGATGTTAGTTGAGAGGGGAAGAAATGAAGGGATCAAATGAAGAACAAACCCTGAATTTGAAAATAACAATGCAGCCCTTACCTTGCTTCCCTCGGCTTTCGGCTCCTGTGATTGCAAGTGATTCAGAGAGTAGTGTTTAAAAGTCCTGCTGCTAAAACGACCTGAGCTCCCCTGGACAACACTATCATGTCCTTGGAGACCTTTTTGCGATGATACCGCACAAGACATACGGACCCAACACCAATAAACTCCCCTATCTAGCACACTTCTTTCCATGAATCCAAGGATTTGAAGCAAAGATTTTATTAACCGGTGCATGTATTGTGCATGTGCAAGTCAAAACTGTTGTGTTTTTTTTTTTAATTTCAGACATGATGATGTTCCAGTGGTTTAATGGGTAAAGCATAACACTAATACTGCCAGGGTGTTAGGGCCCTGGTGTAAAAAGCACTGGGATTAAGGCAGCCACCTAATACACGTTAATGTCACTGGCAGTCGCAGAGTAATCCATGAAGTGCGCTCTGCATTACAGATGGCGACAGAGGATTCTCCCTAGGTAGCGCTGATATACTGTGAAACGACACACTCAGTGCATCGGTACTGTGGAAGAGACACGTGAACGTATCTCTACACTGTGAACTGTGCCCCACAACAAACAAAGGAAACCAAGAGGGAAATAAAAACATTGAACACAAAAAGATAAAGACATTAACAGCACAACGCTGCACAGCAGAGGATTAACAGACAACAGATACTATTGAAAAGTAAACTGAAAATGGTCGGTTGCACATTTTTATATGCACACAGAGCTATAAATATTAAAGTCTATTGACTACTGACCAAAATACCCTTATAACTTTTTCTTGATCTTTTCTGTCTCTGCTGTGTGGCTCTTATTTCTGAACCGACTACCTCCTCATCATCACTGATCATGCGTGCCATGACTCTGATAACACTGTTTTCACACTGCAAGCAGCTTGACAGATGGGTGGCTATGTTGTGGTTTTCATTAGGAATCCTGCGGTAACTTCGTCAGCGCATATGTGTCTCGTTACCACAGGACTAGGAGACACGAATACATGGCATGTGTCTGCGTATAACCATCTGAATGTTTTTCTGAGCTGTTATTATTATTATTATTATTATTACATTTGTGCTGAGTAGATTTTGAATACAATCCTAAGAACCTGGCTATTTTCCACTTCGGTCAAGTGTTTCAGTCACAGAAAACTGGATTCCACTTATTTATTTATTTTCTTATTGTTACATGAATCATTTCTGTTTTTTGGAATTTGTTTTCTAATTCTAAGAATTACTACATGCATCACAGATTGTTTAAAGACAGTATTTACAGAATTTCATTTTTTTGCTGTCATAAATCTCAGTTATAATCTGAAGCAGTAATCTGGAAACTCAGAAACTTACTGGAACCTTTCTAGAGCTGCAACGATTAAAATTACAGCAACTGTTTTGTTAAGTGATTAATCATTTGTCAAACTTTCTCTGGTTCCAGCTCCTCCCTTTTCCTTGTCTTACATGATGATAAATTAATTACCTTTGGATTCTGGACTGTTCACATCAGGCTTGGCCAACTCTAACAGGCACTTTTCACTGTTTTCTGATGTTTTATTAGACCAAGTGATCAATTGTAAGTATCCTGTCCTGAAAACCTTATGAATCGTCACCGGACTTACCATCTCATCCCCGGGCAGCCAGTATCCTTCTTGCTCAATGCCGGCCTTGGAGCCCTTGCAGCCAACCGTCAGGGTCTCCACCACCAGGCCGTCCTTCACAGCCAGGCTCAGCTGTCTGGCAGTCTCCTTAGGGTGCATGCCAAACACACGACTCAGGTACCTGGGCAGGTGGGAGTGGAAAAGTAATTGAGCAATATGCAATGGCAACTGTGCTGATGGCGACCATTTTTCCATACTAGCCTAGAAATGCGATTCAAATAATGGCTTGGTTGATTCCTGCAGCTGCCTGCTGACTGGCAGCGAACCTCACCGAGAGAGGTCATGTATCCCCTACTATGGCAGACTGCCAGTGAACAGACTGTGTCAGTGGGGAGTCAGGTGAGAGTCTGTATTTACCCCTGAGTTATAAAGAACAGGCCAGCAATATGTCCACGAGGTGAACACAAGTCAGACAGGATTACTTAAACCACAGGTTCTGAAATCAAGTCACCAGGGTGCCGACCAGGTTCCCAGAGTGAACAAAGAAAGAAATGTTAAATGTATGAGACTGACATTTCTCAAAAACTCAAAACATATTTACTTTGCTTTGATCCTTTAATCTATCATGTACGACAAAGAAAAGCAGCAAAGCATCATATCTGAAAAGCAAGAGCTTTGCTTAAAAATTTACTGGGCAAGATAAAGCCCAGTTTTCAGTATTCGAATACTAACTCAATCCAGTGTATGGAAATAAAATTAAAAACAGGCTTACAGACTTAATACATTTTACAGCAATTAATGAGAAGAAAAATTAATGTATATTTTGTGTTTTGCACTTGTGAGCGGGGTTGGGCAATCAGGCCAAAAATATTATCACAACATTTATTTTTCATGTTGATCAATAGATAATTATTAGTATATGCATTTAATACCTTTGATGAGGAAGGAAACAGTCAACATGCTTGTTAGACCTGAAGGATACATACAGTGTGTTGTGACACTGAATGTACACACAACATTGTTTAATAATGAAGAAATATATATATTTAAATTTAAAATGTAAACAACAGCTGGTCTGTCAGTAAAAAGACTCAGGAATGACAGAAGCTGACAGAAGCGTCACCAGTGTTGTGCGACATCTCTTCTTGTGGGAAACGTAAGAGTCATCAGCTCCGTAAACTCAACAGTTAGTTAAACCTATAGCACATGTTTTAGCAGTTAGCTTCTTTAATGATTAACTAATTGGCTTTAAGCAGTCAGAGTACCGTGGCTGTGACCCCGCTGTACGAGGGAATCACAGAGAGGGTGGTTAATTATTCGCCTCTGCCTCGCTGACTTCAGTCTCCTCTACTTCCACGGAACCAAAGTCATCACTCTCTTAGCCACAAAGTCTGGGTGGTGAAATTAAGCTTCTGCTTACTGTACTGCTGCTGCTTACTGTTGCCATGACAACAGCCGCCTGCCGTCAGTTTTCATTTGGCAAGCGGCCAGCTCCCAAGGTGCTCGCCAACTTGCCGTATGAGATGTGCTAAGTGTTTTCATTTAGTCTCCGCTCCATCCGCCGACTGAAAGGAACGACTGATCCGCGAAGGTCTGCCGTGCATGATTCGTCATCAATTTGCATAGTTTGAACAATGTGAGATCCTCTCCGCACATGAAATCATGATGACTGAAGCCACCATGAACCCAACCTGCTGCAGATTCTGTATCTCAGCCTGGTTTCCACGAACGGGGCGCAACGTAGTGTGGCCGACTTCACGGCAAGAAAGGAAATGAGTGAATACTGGTCGGAGAACGTCAGAACTCCAGCAGCTTTGAGTCTGGTTATTGATCGTTGTCTGGTTTGGCGCTGAAGACAAACAGGACTCAACAAGAACAACCAAGCCTTGGTGCTACAGCTTGTGCCAACAAACACTGCATTCACATGACACCAAGGCCAAAGTTACCTCGCAGCAATGCCAAGTGGAATTAGTAATTAACTGTAACTAATCAACCGGAAATCTAAACAGCAACTATTCTCACAATCCATTAATCACTTAAGATGTTCGTGAAGCAAAAGCACAGAGAAAATAATTGTTCCAGCCTTGTAAATTGTAAAATGCAGAGAATACATTTCCCCAGCTTGACGGATCAATAAAGGAAAAAACTTCAACTTAAATGTGAGGATCTGCTACTGAGGAGCTACTGCTTTTTGCTGCATTTTCAGGGGAAACAGATTAACTGAAATAATGAAAACAATCCTTTCTTGCCACCTTAGATCAACATCACTAAAGGCAACTGATCAAGCGTTTCAGGAATTCATTGATTAATCAAAGGATTAACCAATAAACTAACTGACAATGGGAACGGTTAGCTGCAAAAACTAAATATATTTGTCAGTTATTCAGTAGTTCTGAGTATAGGTGTTTCATTTAAAAAAGTTCCACAGTCAAATGTGGCCCACTATGTCTATATACAGTCAGTTCATGTAATGGCATGTTTGTGTGTGAAGCAATTTTCCCCCCTCAGGTTATCACCCTGCTGCTTTGCTGCTCATCTGAAACCCTGTAAATAGGGAGCAGTTAGGGACAGAAACAGGCCAACAAAGACACTCAAATACAGGTTTCCCAGGTGAAGGGTTTGTGGCTTACTGATGTTATTAAGCTCTGTTAAAAGGATAAAGACCCCTTCACCACAAAAACCTCAATTGCACAGCTATTATCCACCCTTCCTGTGACAACAAAAACGTAGAAACCAGTCCCTATGAAAAGTGTTCATAGTTAGGTCTTTGTATAATCACAGTAAATTGGATGTTTTATAGTGAGCTGCTCTTTAAAAACATAAACGCACAGGTACAGGCATACCATTAAATACACATATTATCATATCTGTCTTACTTGCAGTGAACTTACTTGGAGATCCTGTCCATGTTTGCGATTTGCTTCTGGTTGCGGATGACCTCGATGGCCGCCCACACATACTGGACCACCTTGGGGTCTGCCTGCCTCTTCTTCACCACACGTGACATGAGTTCCTTATTCATCACGACTGTGGGAAACAAAGGAAAATAATAATAATAATAATCACAATAATAACATTAAATAATCAAACCGTTATAATGTGTCATAAAACAAAAACGGTTGCTAATCAAGGCACAAATACTCCAATATCATCACAATATGATTCCACACAAATATGATAAAATGCAATATCAACTTATTTCAGGCCCAATGCGAGAGTATAAAAAATACACAGAATTAGAATAGAAAATATGCCAAATACTCTCCTTAAAATACGCTCAGTGTGTGAAGTTAACTTTTAATGGCCAAAAATATTTTTCTTAAAATGAAAATATACCGTCTTTTAACATTATTATAATATTATACGCCTATATAACCCCTGACAGAACTGTGTCATTTCCTGTACAGGTTTACCCACAGTGGCTTTTTTATGCTCAGCTGATATTAGAAAAGCTAATTATGAAGACTGCAGAGAAACACAAGTTCGGGCTGTGCAGAGCAGCTTTACAGGAACCTCCTAGATAAAGAGCCACTGTTTTCGTTCCAAGTGCACCCGGTGGTCAGCAGGGACCGAGAGCGACAACAAAGACCAGAGACTGTGCAGGACCAGGAGAATCACATGTGACCATCTGCAAAGACGTAGCTGACCATTATGCATGGTCAGATGGGTGATTAAGCCAGCCGACACTGGACGAGAGGTAACATGACTTCTAATCACTCCTGTAATTTTCCAGATAATTAGACTACAAGTTAACAGATCCTCAACAGTATATAACAGCTATAAAAAAAAAAAAAAACAAGGACTAAGGAAAGGCTGTGAGCAACAAACCAAATGTCTAGATGGTAGGACTGTCTGATGCTGCTCTGTAGCCGTTATTGATCTTAATATCTCCTCAAATCACTGCACTGGCTTCCTGTGAGTCAAAGGATACAGTTTAAAGTTCTACTCTTGGTCTTCAAAGCACTGAATGGTCTCGGACCAAAATATCTCATGGACTTACTGGTTCCTTATGAAGCATCCAGACCCCTTAGATCATCAGGGACAGGCCTACTGTGTGTTCCTAGGGTCAGGACTAAACAAAGTGAAGCAGGATTTAGTTATTCTGCCCCTCACTTGTGGAATAAACTTCCGGAATACCTGAGGTCAGCCCAAACACTCAGCTTATTTAAGTCAGGCCTGAAAACACACCTTTTTACTGACGCATTCTCTTAAATTGTCTTAACTGCACTCTTCTTACTTAATTATTTTACTGTTTTCTATTTTTTTTTCTGCTCCAATGTTTTAATATATTACTTTTATTCTATTAATCTATTATTTATGATTTTAATGTAATATGATTTGCTTTTATTCTATGATTTTAATGTAATCTGTAAAGCACTATGAATTACCTTGTGTACGAATGGTGCTATATAAATAAACCTTGCCTTGCCTTGCCTTGCCTAATATGCCTGGCCATGGGAAATGGCATGCGTGGCAGCTTGGCACATATAAACCTTACTCCTTTGAAAAGCACTGATTACATATCAGTGGAAAGATTTTTCTTTGTCGTTAGCAGGCCCACACAGAATCTGCGTCCGCAGAATTCTGACGACACCTCCGCAGATTTTCCGCTGATTTTTAGCTGCTTGTAAACCTCAGAATGTTAACATGTCTCCACCCCCCTTCTAGACGTGTGGGACAGTCGCGTGTTGTTTTCAGTTAGCATTTAAGATCCAGTAAAATAAAAAATATATTGTCTGTGTTTCGCCTTTGCAATTTTTAAAGGTTCTCAAAAGATTTTCGGTCTTTCAATCTTTTTTTTTTCTTAAATGAATATTGTCTTTCACATTACAAGCAAATAAACATTGCACTAAGTTCCGCAGATTTTCATTCTGGACAACTGCTGAAAAGTTTGGGCCATCGGGAGGACATTCTTAATACCATAGTCCACTTCCCTCCTTGCCATGTGGACATCAAAACAAATACTGTGGTGGTGAAGTAAGCTCAGAGAATGCAAGAGAGAATCCTCTGTGGAAAACTCTTAAAGACCTTCAAAGATTCTGAATAATACTGGTTTGCCTCTTCACTGTGGCGCACATGCCTGGCCCTCCCTGAATATCCTGAAATCCAATTTTATGCGGTCCTCCTCTTAACCATCCGTGAAACTTAAGATGTCACCTTCATAAATCGCAGCCAAACTCTAACCATAATAATGTTTAGAGCATTTTTATTTGAAGGAATATGCTTAGCTTTAGTGCTCTTTGTGGTAGAAGAGGCTGTGACAGATGTTGAGACAGGATGTTCATCTTCACACTTTTCTCATGAGAGTGTGAACTGTGGTTTATGGTAAAAAAAAAAGCATGTAATAAAAATCAGCATATTCAGTGCTGAGAGAAAATAGGCAAATTATTTATCTAAGCTTAAATGCAAATGAAGCTAAAATCAACACAAAGCATGTGGGCAGTCACAGCAAACAGGCACAACACTGTCTAGAAAAGCAGTGGTCACAGTCAGAGTTGAGGTTCCTTAAGTTCAGATGCTGTGTGATATAAAAATCTTGGTATGCAAAATATTTTTATATTTCTGTTCTGTTTCAGACTGGTACAGAGACAAGATCTGAGCTTGGGCAGCAGACAAGCGTGTAAGACATCAGTGTCAATCTCACATAAAGCACTCATTACCACCATCTGGATCTCTCCCAGTGTGACTGATCCATGTATTTTCATTAGAACTTTGCGTCTTTTTTTTTTTAATCGCTATACCAGCAAAGAGTGGCTTACTGTCATTATTTCATAAATTACCAGCTGAAACCGAGCACTGGAAAAAGGGACCAGTTCAGACAGAAACTGTACAGAAACATATGAATTACCATAATACCAAAATAAATTACAGTGAATAAGAAAATACTTTGCTCATAAATTTTATACATCACAAACTCAAAACTGAATGATTTCCAGCCACACTAAATCTGCAAAAATGCAGAAGAAGGTAAAACCTGATTTTGAAATCCTATTGCAAAATAGTGAAATTAAATGTCTTGCAGTGTCTGTCAAAAAAGCAGAAATGGTATTGTTGCTGGTAATGGCAGGATCCATTGGATGCAAACAAGGAAAAAATATATAAATATTTTTCTTTTTCAAGCAGAATGGAAATTAATGTGACATTTATGTCTGGGTGCACATTATGCTATGAACAAGGAGGCAAGGTGGAACAACATTTGTCACCCGTCTTGGCTTACTAGAGCACAGGACTCCTGGTTTAGAGAACAACACAAAGTGCATAGCCAACCTGAAAATTTAAAAAAAGCAGTTTTACAGACTTTACTGCCCCACAACACAGCTGAAGGAGAAAGGAGGAGGGAGATGCACAGTCACAGTGAGTAATGTGAGCTCCCCTGTTCTGTGTCAAGTATAGTAGGTGTGAACTACAGCCACCTGTGCCATGATGCCATGCCAGCAGCGCTCCTTCGGCTCTCCTACCTCCATATGCGTCTGCTGGGCTGGCATGTACACAACACGGCCACCTCTGCCTGACACTCTGTTGCCAGCCTGCACCTCCGTCTCCAGAGACCTCACACTACACGATGACAAAACGACCGGTTCTGAACCCCAATCAATTAGGCAAGGTGCGCGACACGAGAGGCCAATTAGAAAACAGGCTGAGGGTTTTATATGGCTCCCAGGGTAAACAAAGAGACTACACGGCGCTGTTGTTGCCTCTTCAGAAAACCCGACAGCTCCTTCTAACATTACTCCAAATCAACAATCATATCAACCGCTTACGATACCAAATAAATAAACTCTACCACTCAGACATGTTTCAAGATTCCAGCACTCTGCCATTCCCCGTTAGCCCGCTACTAGCAAACCGACAGACATTGCCATAACGAGACCAAACGAGGTGTTTTATGAAAAGATACCCGCAGTGTCACACTGTGATACAAAACTTCACAACAAACATTTGATTTAAATATCGCCCTAGACATAACTTATATCTTCGGCAACAAAGACACAGCCGTGAAAGGCCACGGGCACTGCCATTCAAGAAGCTCAATTTAGCTAGTAGCAGGCTAGCTAACGTCCAAACCAAAGCTTATCAAGACAAAGGGAGCCATTTAACTTTTTCTACACAACTTCAACCAACCAATGTATATTGTATATAGACTGTATTGTAACACAAGAGCCAGTGCTGGTACGTAAATGAATGTTCGGCTGGCAAATAGGCTATCGTGGTGAGTTCATTTTTGTTAGCGATGCTAGTAAAGTGTTACGTAGCTAACCTTAGCTGGTTGGCTGGTGTACCTAGCCAACTTGTCAGCGAACCTAGACAAGATTTATGGTCACAACAACGAGACAGTAGTATCAGAAGCACACACGGAGCTCTAACAGCCGCCACACGACACCGAAACACTGGCCGCTAACTAGCTACCTGCTCGTTTGTTTTGGAGGGCGCCATGTTCACAGTCCTCCATCACGGGATAGGAAAGGCTAAGCTAACGGTGCTAGCGCCTGTAGTTGCTGGCTAACTAGCCGCAGTGTTGTCATTGAGCCTGTGCCTTTTTTTCACCAGAGTAAAATTTAAACTCACCTCTGCTACAGTGTCACAAACACACGGCGCTGCAGAAAATCCGCAAAGGGCTGAACGCGAGGCAGATTACATTAGTATTTTTTCCGGCTAGCTGAGGCTGCGGATGGTGGTTTGTGTCCAGCAGCTGGCCACAGTACAGCAGCGCTGGGCTGGGAGGTAAACACAGACAGCGCCAACAGAGCCGAGTACAGCGAGCCTGCTGAACCCCAGGGAGACCTCTAGTGGTGGAATCCGACGTACTGCACCCGACACCAGGGGCTCGTCCGCCTGGGTATTAAAGGGCCATTCCGCCGATTTTACATGTCAAAGTAAATTTGGTGTTCATGTAGGGACTACCACCGTGCACGGCCGGATTAACCAGCGCGGGGTATAAAGGCTAGGGGCCCCATGAGAGAGCCTCCACTACACAACCCACTTTCATGATTTCCCCAGACACCCAGAAATCAGCCAGCAATAGAAAGCTGAAACTTTATGTTGATAAACTGATTACTCAGTCGACATGAAATCAACTGGTAGCAATTAACCGTTTTTATTCTATTCTGATAAATTCAACTGGTCAGATGTCGGATGCAAAAAAAAAAAAAAAAAAGAATTTTATATTTTACGGAAATAAATTTGTTGTGCTGTCCCTAAACAACAATGCAGACCACTAAAGTCTAAAATGTGGAGAAAAATATCAATGAGAACAGTTATAGTCTAAAGATCTGTCCATGCTTCTTGGCTGCACTTCGTGGCCACATCATCATTTGAAAAAAGCATGGGGTGGTCAGGCAGATAAACAGGTACAGACAACAAGTAACAGGCACACAGGGAAAAACACTGAGACACAAATGAGACAATTGAACATTGGGGGCAAAGCACTGGTATGAGTAGAAGAGATAAGATGAGGGAAATGGGGAAAGGGTGTATAAGTGGGCAGGGAAGCTCAGGTGAGAATGGAAAACAGGTGAGGAGATGGACAGGGAGACAGGAAGGAGGTCTGGGGACATCTGGTGGGCAGATGGAATATGACAGATGACTGGAGGGAACAAGGAATCAAAGAGAGGAATCATGACATTATTATAGTTCATTTCTCTGTTCATCTATATTCTCAGTTTGTTCCAACCCGTCACTGTTTGGCCAACAGACGCAGTAGATTAATACTTATACTTTATACAATACCTAATATGCCATTACACTGCTGCCCTGCATAAAGCTCAGAAGCTACACAGCTTAGAATAAAGACAGAAGAAAATAAATGATTTATTCTATAGGGGGAAAAAAACATGTATTCATCATGTAAAGCCGCAGTTTGTTCAAACATACGATCAGTAAAGTCTGTTAAATGAAATTTTGAACATTTGATTTTTCAAATGAAAAAATGTAAATTTAATTATAGATTTCTTTCTTTACAAAGTCAGAACCAAATCTCTGTGATAAAGGAAGGTCTGCTGAGCTCCATGCAGTGGAAGAGAAACAACAACACACAAACACATCAACACAAACGTTCAACAAACATTTAGAGAACAGAGAAGTTTCTATGTTCATGTGGAGAAATGTGAGTTGAGGTAAACACAGATCATCATGAGCAGTGATCTCCTCCATGGCTCCAGCTCCACCTAAAGAAACTCAAACATCAACACAACAAGAAATGAGAAGATAATAAAGAGCTGACAATCATTGTTTGATTGACAGCTGATCTCTGTGCAGTGCACAAACACAACAGCAACAAACATGGAGACAAAATCACTTCAACAACTAAAATACACATTTTAACAAACTGCACCTTCAATGACTTTTATCTATTTCACTTTGCACAACTCAGCTGTGACTCCATCATATCTATAAAGCCGAAGTCCAGCATAGAGAGGCTGAGTGAATGTGGTCTGGACTCTGTGGAGGAGAGTCATGGTTTCAGAGACGCTGTAGAAGGACAGAATACCTGCACTGTGATCCAGGTACACTCCTACTCTGGAGGACAGAGGACCTGAGACTGGAGTTTGGATGTTGTTGAACCAAAATGAAAAACTGTTCTTGAAACAATATAATGCCCAAGATTTGTCATTGTATCCAAATACAGATTCATTTGATCTCCCTGCTCTGCTGATATTCTTGTATGCGACTGCTACAGAAACTCCTTCTCTTCCTCTCCACTCCACCTCCCAGTAACAACGTCCAGTCAGACTCTCTCTGCTCAGGACCTGACACCATTCAGTGAATCTGTCTGGGTGACAAGAAAAAAAATGTTCTTCTCTCATTAATCTTACTTTTCTGTTTCCCTCAGATAATAACAGATGTGTGTTTGCTGTGTTTGGATCCAGTGTGATTTCCTGTGAATATTGTAAGAATCCAGCTCTGGTCTTGGGCTCTGATTGTGACAGTAAAACATCCACTTCAGTCACTGTTAGTGAGATGTTTGTCCATTCCTCTGTCAGAATGTCCTGTAGTTTATCTCTGAGCTCTGACACAGCTGCTGTCACATCCTCAAAGTACCTGAGAGGATGGATATTGATGCTGGATGAGTGTGTAGATTGACTGAGTGCTGACAGTGAGGGGTAGTTGTGTAGAAAGTGGGTGTGATCCTGTGTGTGTGAGAGCTTGTTCAGCTCAGCGTCTTTCCTCTTCAGCTCAATGATCTCCTGCTCCAGCTTCTCCTGAAGCTCTTTGACTCCACTCACTTCACTTTCCTGCTGGGATCTGATCTGCTGCTTCACATCAGAGCTTCTTTCCTCCATGAGACGGATCAGCTCAGTGAAGATCTTCTCACTGTCCTCCACTGCTTTATCAGCAGAGCCATTGATAGCCTCCACCTCCTGTTGAAGCAGCTCCACATCTTTCTCTCTGTCCTGGATTCTCTGCTGGATTTGTTGTCGACTCAGCTCCAGCTCTCTCTGCCTCTCAGTCCTTTCTGCTGCAGCTGAGACTGTGTCGTGGTCTCTATGTTCATCCACAGAGCAGAGATAACAGATACACTGCTGATCAGTGCGGCAGAACATCTTCATCACCTCATCATGACGAGAGCAGATGTTCTCCTGGAGCTTCTCAGAGGGCTCCACCAGCTTGTGTTTCTTTAACTGAGGTACATCATAGTGAGGCTGGAGGTGTTTCTCACAGTAAGAGACCAGACACACCAAACAGGATCTGACAGCTTTCAGTTTCCTCCCAGTGCACAAATCACAGGCCACATCTTCAGGTCCAGCATAGCAGTGATCAGCAGGAGCAGCTTGGAGTCCAGTCTTCTTCAGCTCCTTCACTAAAACTGCTAACATGGTGTTTTTCTCCAGGTCAGGTCTCGGTATGAAGTCCTTCCTACACTGAGGACAGCTGTGGATTTTCCTTCCATCCTCTTCATCCCAGTGTCTCTTAATACAGCTCATGCAGTAGCTGTGTCCACAGGGAATAGTCACCGGATCCTTCAGTAGATCCAGACAGATGGAACAAGAGAAAGTTTCCTGGTCCAGTTGAATTCCTCCCTGCGCCATTTCACCTCTCAGTGACAACGACTGTCTGAGTTTCACTTTCTTTCTTTCAAACTGGTTTGAGCTCTGATCTAAACAACATGTGTTTCTGCAGTGAATGGGGCCTGTCAGCTCCTACACGTCACCACATGTTGCTTACACCCATCTTCAAACTGTAGATCTGAAGGGAACAAGGAAATATATGGACAGAGTGGAGCTCACTGTGTTTGAGAGCAGGAAGCAGAGGGAGGGTTATCACTGTGATGTAATTCATCACAAGGTTATTTTTTCTTTTAAAGCAGCAGTGTGAGTTTCACTGACTTTTTCATCATTCAACTAATCAAGCAAAGGAAACTAAATATATTTTGAAATGTCTTACAAAGTGCTTTATATGGGGAAGAACAGAGTGAGGGAGAATAAAACAGACAGTCCTATACAGTATACAGTAAGGACACACAGTGGACAAACAGTGCTGAACTAGTTTTATGTATTTGTATCCAGCAGTTTTGTTTTTTGATGTTTAATCAAACTTACTGACAGATTTCACTGCCGACCATAGGTAGTATGTGGTGGACGACAGTGCATCCAGTCACAGATCTATAACCACTAAACACATCATTATAAAAGAAAAAAACCCCTTAACCAAGTGTTTTAGCTGTGTAATCCTAACATGCGTTTATCATGCAGCCAAAGCTTAATCACATACACATACTGTGCAAAGAGAGAATTTTCAAAATATCACTGAACATTATCCAGAGTTTTACAGAATTGTCTAATTATTATATACTGATTCAGTGATATAATAAAAGACCACAGCCAGACCCACCAGTATTTGCCAGCACACTCTTGTCAATATAGACACGTTTCACAGCACACTCATGGGATGGCACCAGAGGAGAGCAGAGCTTTATGACTGTCAAAATCAGCAGAACAAGTTGTCATAAACTGTGCTACCACTGGGAGGCGATAGAGCTCCACTAAACTTTATTAATGGGAGGAAATGCTGTATGTTGATGTGAAGGTTGTTTACTTAGTCTAATTGTCTGTTAGATGTACACAGTTGTTAATGAATCTAAACCATGAGGTTTTATTCCGAGTCTGAGCAGGAACTGGAAAACTGGAAATGTAAAAGCTGATTCCCTGAACAAGCTGCTGTTGTTCTTCAGTAGAGATGAACCTGCAGAGTCCAGGCTGTCTGGTTCAAACCCTGAAAACTTTTATCTTGAACACAGCCTACAGATCCCTGACTGAGGGAAAGAGTGTGAACAATTATTGGTGGAGTCGCAAAAGCATGCAGCACTTTTAAATGATGAAAGATCATCACAACTGGAACTGGAAAAGGCATCTTTACTGAAGTTTCTGCATGAGCAGGAACCGTAGAGGCTAAAGGTCCTAGAGACTGGTGCAGGGTCTTTTGAGAATCCAGAGCCAATAATAATGACCCAGTCTATCATCATTTAGATTCAGAAAATGTTGGGACTGTCATATGAGTCCAGGACTGTCCTCCTGATCTGGAATCTTTTTTCATCAGCTGTGAGTTTGCTGTGTTTCCATTCCACCGCAGGCCAACGTGCAGGAGCCGCAACTCAAGCGTGATCTTACTGCAAACTTTGACCGAAGCTAAACGACTTCAGTTCTCAATGACTCTGCTTCTGTCCAGAAAGGTCTCAGACAAATGATCAGCTACAAACCTAAAGCACCTCACATCTGGAATGAATGAGTTTGTCTGTAGATTTGAAAGACAAAAAGGACAGTCCCTACACCATCCATACCACAACAATGATTCTCTCTATCCTGAACAACCGCAGCCCCAGCAAAGCAGCCAGACCAGATTCTGTCTCCCCTCTCGTCCTGAAGCACTGTGCTGACCAGCTTTGTCCAGTGTTGACATACATTTTGAGACACATCATATACCAGCCTGTTTCAGCCTGTTTCCTCCACCAACCTCCGTGTTCTTTAAAAGCCCAGGACACCTTACACAGTCAAAATTGTCTCAAAGTGCTTTACAGAGACCCAGAGTCTGACTCCAAATCAGCACTTAAGGCGACAGTGGCAAGAAAAAACTCCCTTTTAACAGAAAGAAACCTTGAGCAGAACCTGGCTCATATGGGGGACCCTCCTGCTGATGGCCGCGCTGGGTGAAAGGAGGAACAGGAGGAAGATAGGACAGCTGAGAATGGAGGAGAGGAGGAGAAGGACATGCAGCATATAAAACATGATACAAACAGGGTTGGCAGTGAACTATGTTAGAGGGCCAGCATTCAGATTACAGAACAGTTAGTGGATACTGTGTGCTCAGCAGATTACAGTTATGATAGGAAACACAGCACAGAAGCAAAGAGCTGTCATGATTGGTAATTATTTACATTACAGTCTGCATAGAATATTAATCCAACATGTATCTGTAGCAGATGGGAACATTAAAAATAGCAATGTGTTAGAAATGGATCATTGTAAACAATAAACAGCAGCAGGTGGGTGGAGCCAGGACCACAGACAGAGAACATGCAGCTCCGCAGCCAGAGACACCTGCAGAAAGGTACAGAGACAGAGAGACCAGAGAGAGACAGGCACAGGACTACAGGACAGAGAGGACACAGAGATAATGACATGGAGTAAAGGTTAAGAAATGTGAGAGTGGGTCTGAGGAGAGAAAGAGAGAAGAGGAGAAGTGTGCAGAGGATCATGGGAAGACCCCCAGCAGCCTAGGCCTATAGCAGCATAACCAAGGGATGGTTCAGCTGCCTGAGCCATCCCTACTAAGGGCTACATCCTTAACTATAACAGTGTCTATAGAGATAATTGTGACTAACTATAGGTTTAGTCATAATAACTAAAATAACTAAAACCATAACTACAGCTAATTATAAGCTTTGTCGAACAAAAAGGTTTTAAGCTTAATTTTAAAATGAGAGAGGGTGTCTGCTTCCTGAAGCCAAACTGGCAGTTGGTTCCACAGGAGAAGGGCCTGATAGCTAAAGGCTCGGCCTCCCATTCTACTTTAAGAGATTTTGGGAACCAAAACCTGCATTCTGGGAGCGAAGCAAGGGATAATATGGTATTATGAGCTCTTTGAGATATGAAGGAGCCTGGCCACTGAGGGCCTTATATGTAAGGAGAAGGATTTTAAAATCAATTCAGTTTACAGGAAGCCAATGAAGAGAAGTTAGTACAGGAGTAATATGATCTCTCCGGCTAATTCCAGTCAGTACTCTCTCAGCAGCATATTGGATCAGCAGGAGGCTTTTTAGAGAGTTAAGTGGACATCCTGATAATAGGCAATTACAGTAGTCCAGCCTAGAGGCAACAAATGCATTTAAGACATTAAGTTTATGTCTCAACATGTTGACCTTGTTCTGATCTAATGACTGAGTCTTAACATGTTTTCAGACTGTTCATGTTTCCATGAGATACGATTCATCATGCAGGTGCAGAAACACAAACTCAGTTCAGAAAAGCAACAAACAATTCAAAACTAATCAGAGATTAAACAGTTTGAGTGGATGAACATCTGTTCTTTCAAATGAATAAATGTAAATGTAATTATAGATTTCTTTCTTTACAAAGTCAGAACCCAACAGAGAAGTTTCTATGTTCATGTGGAGAAATGTGAGTTGAGGTAAACACAGATCATCATGAGCAGTGATCTCCTCCATGGCTCCAGCTCCACCTAAAGAAACTCAAACATCAACACAACAAGAAATGAGAAGATAATAAAGAGCTGACAATCATTGTTTGATTGACAGCTGATCTCTGTGCAGTGCACAAACACAACAGCAACAAACATGGAGACAAAATCACTTCAACAACTAAAATATACATTTTAACAAACTGCACCTTCAATGACTTTTATCTATTTCACTTTACACAACTCAGCTGTGTCTCCAGGCCAACCAAGCCAAAGTCCAGCATAGAGAGGCTGAGTGAATGTGGTCTGGACTCTGTGGAGGAGAGTCATGGTTTCAGAGACGCTGTAGAAGGACAGAATACCTGCACTGTGATCCAGGTACACTCCTACTCTGGAGGGCTGAGGACCTGAGAGTGGAGTTTGGATGTTGTTGAACC
The DNA here is from genome assembly GCF_017976425.1 of Toxotes jaculatrix. NCBI lineage: Eukaryota > Metazoa > Chordata > Actinopteri > Toxotidae > Toxotes > Toxotes jaculatrix. The sequence goes on along the minus strand of NC_054407.1, from coordinate 23,673,237 downwards.
AAAATGAAAAACTGTATTTGAAACAATTTAATGCCCAAGATTTGTCATTGTATCCAAATCCACATTCATCTGAGTTTCCTGATCTGCTGATATTCTTGTATGCGACTGCAACAGAAACTCCTCCTCTCCACTCCACCTCCCAGTAACAACGTCCAGTCAGATTCTCTCTGCTCAGGACCTGACACCATTCAGTGAATCTGTCTGGGTGACTAGAACAAGACTGTTCTTCACTCATTAAGGTTACTTTTCTGTTTCCCTCAGATAATAACAGATGTGTGTTTGCTGTGTTTGGATCCAGTGTGATTTCCTGTGAATATTTTAAGAATTCAGCTCTGGTCTTGGGCTCTGGTTGTGACAGTAAAACATCCAGTTCAGTCACTGTCAGTGAGATGTTTGTCCATTCCTCTGTCAGAATGTCCTGTAGTTTATCTCTGAGCTCTGACACAGCTGCTGTCACATCCTCAAAGTACCTGAGAGGACGGATATTGATGCTGGATGAGTGTGTAGATTGACTGAGTGGTGACAGTGAGGGGTAGCTGTGTAGAAAGTGGGTGTGATCCTGTGTGTGTGAGAGCTTGTTCAGCTCAGCATCTTTCCTCTTCAGCTCAGTGATCTCCTGCTCCAGCTTCTCCTGAAGCTCTTTGACTCCACTCACTTCACTTTCCTGCTGGGATCTGATCTGCTGCTTCACATCAGAGCTTCTTTCCTCCATGAGACGGATCAGCTGAGTGAAGATCTTCTCACTGTCCTCCACTGCTTTATCAGCAGAGCCATTGATAGCCTCCAGCTGCTGTTGAAGCAGCTCCACATCTTTCTCTCTGTCCTGGATTCTCTGCTGGATTTGTTGTCGACTCAGCTCCAGCTCTCTCTGCCTCTCAGTCCTTTCTGCTGCAGCTGAGACTGTGTCGTGGCCTTTATGTTCATTCAAAGAGCAGAGATAACAGATACACTGCTGATCAGTGCGGCAGAACATCTTCATCACCTCATCATGACGAGAGCAGATGTTCTCCTGGAGCTTCTCAGAGGGCTCCACCAGCTTGTGTTTCTTTAACTGAGGTACATCATAGTGAGGCTGGAGGTGTTTCTCACAGTAAGAGACCAGACACACCAAACAGGATTTGACAGCTTTCAGTTTCCTCCCAGTGCACAAATCACAGGCCACATCTTCAGGTCCAGCATAGCAGTGATCAGCAGGAGCAGCTTGGAGTCCAGTCTTCTTCAGCTCCTCCACTAAATCTGCTAACATGGTGTTTTTCACCAGGTCAGGTCTTGGTATGAAGTCCTTCCTACACTGAGGACAGCTGTGGATTTTCTCTCCATCCTCTTCATCCCAGTGGTTTTTAATACAGCTCATGCAGTAGCTGTGTCCACAGGGAATAGTCACCGGATCCTTCAGTAGATCCAGACAGATGGAACAAGAGAAAGTTTCCTGATGCAGCTGAATTCCTCCCTGCGCCATTTCACCTCTCAGTGACAACGACTATCTGAGTTTCCCTTTCTTTCTTTCTTTCTTTCTTTCTTTCAAACTGGTTTGATCTCTGATCTAAACATGTGTTTCTGCAGTGAATGGGGCCTGTCAGCTCCTACACATCACCACACGTTGCTTCCACCCATCTTCAAACTGTAGATCTGAAGGGAACAAGGAAATATATGGACAGAGTGAAACTAACTGTGCTTGAGAGCAGGGAGGAGAGGGAGGGTTATCACTGTGATGTAATTCATCACAAGGTTATTTTTCTTTTAAAGCAGCAGTGTGAGTTTCACTGACTTTGTCATCATTCAATTAATCAAGTGAAGGAAACTCCAAAAATATTTTGAAATGTGTTACAAAGTCCTTTATATGGGGAAGAACAGAGTGAGGGAGAATTAAACAAACAGTACTGTACAGTATACAGTAAGAACACACAGTGGACAAACAGTAATTATCAATTTATAAAATCAAGAAAAAGCCAAAGGAAAAGAAATGTTTTGTGTAGTTGACTTTTTGAAACAGCGGAATTAGTTAGCAGGTTTTTTCTTTGAATGTTTAATCAAACTCACTGACAGATTTCACTACCGACCATAGATAATGTTTGAACAAGTCTTTGATTTTAACAGTAATCACAGAAGGGTTTGAATATTTAATACAGCTTTGCTTTTGACCTTTTTTTTAACCTCAAACTTTTTACATGATTTTTTCTTTTTGTTTCTTAATGAATTGAATCAAATTTTAGATGTCTCTGTTTTATTCATTTTTTGAACAATATACTGGCCAATTCAGCCTCTCACCATGGCAAGGAAAAACTCCCTTTTAACAGGAAGAAACCTTGAGCAGAACTTGGCTCAGATGGGGGACCCTCCTGCCGATGGCCGGGCTGGGTGAAAGGAGGAAGAGGAGGAAGATAGGACAGCTGAGAATGGAGGAGAAGGACATGCAGCATAATACAGACAATGAACAATGTTTGTGGGTCAGCATTTACATTACAGTTAGTGAACAGGATACTGTGTGCTCAGCAGATTACAGTTATGATAGGAAACAGAGCACAGAGGCAAAAAGCTAGTCATGACTGGTAATTATTTACATTACAGTCTGCAAACAATATTAATCCAATATTTATCTGTAGCAGAATGGTCCAGGAGTTCAGAACCACTTCCACAGCCTTTGTCAACCTTTTCAGTTCAGGCCACCTTTAAGGGAGAAATCACCACAGCCAGACCAACAGGTATTTGCCAGCACACTCTTGTCAAGATAAACACGTTACACACTCATGGGATGGCACCAGAGGAGAGAATAGCTTCATGTCAAAATCAGCAGGACAAGTTGTCATAAACTGTGCTACCACTGGGAGGCGATAGAGCTCCACTAAACTTTATTAATGGGAGGAAATGCTGTATGTTGATGTAAAAGTTGTTTACTTAGTCTAATTGTCTGTTAGATGTACACAGTTGTTAATGAATCTAAACCATGAGGTTTTATTCCGAGTCTGAGCAGGAACTGGAAAACTGGAAATGTAAAAGCTGATTTCCTGAACAAGCAGCTGTTGTTCTTCAGTAGAGATGAACCTGCAGAGTCCAGGCTGTCTGGCTCAAACCCTGAAAACTTTGATCTTGAACACAGCCTACAGATCCCTGACTGAGGGAAAGAGTGTGAACAATTATTGGTGGAGTTGCAAAAGCATGCAGCACCTTTAAATGATAAAAGATCGTCACACCTGGAACTGGAAAAGGCATCTTTACTGAAGTTTCTGCATGAGCAGGAACCTTAGAGGCTAAAGGTCCTAGAGACTGGTGCAGGGTCTTTTGAGAATCCAGAGCCAATAATAATGACCCAGTCTATCATCATTTAGATTCAGAAAATGTTGGGACATTCAGTCTCACATGAGTCCAGGACTGTCCTCCTGATCTGGAATCTTTTTTCATCAGCTGTGAGTTTGCGGTGTTTCCATTCCACCGCAGGCCAACGTGCAGGAGCCGCAACTCAAGCGTGATCTTACTGCAAACTTTGACTGAAGCTCAACGACTTCAGTTCTCAATGACTCTGCTTCTGTCCAGAAAGGTCTCAGACAAATGATCAGCTACAAACCTAAAGCACCTCACATCTGGAATGAATGAGTTTGTCTGTAGATTTGAAAGACAAAAAGGACAGTCCCTACACCATCCATACCACAACGATGATTCTCTCTATCCTGAACAACCGCAGCCCCAGCAAAGCAGCCAGACCAGATTCTGTCTCCCCTCTTGTCCTGAAGCACTGTGCTGACCAGCTTTGTCCAGTGTTGACATACATTTTGAGACACATCATATACCAGCCTGTTTCAAAACCTCCACCAACCTCTGTGTTCTTTAAAAGCCCAGGACACCTTCCACAGTCAAAATTGTCTCAAAGTGCTTTACAGAGACCCAGAGTCTGACCCCAAATCAGCACTTAAGGAGACAGTGGCAAGAAAAAAACTCCCTTTTAACAGAAAGAAACCTTGAGCAGAACCTGGCTCATATGGGGGACCCTCCTGCTGATGGCCGGGCTGGGTGAAAGGAGGAACAGGAGGAAGATAGGACAGCTAGGAATGGAGGAGAGGAGGAGAAGGACATGCAGCATATAAAACATGATACAAACAGGGTTGGCAGTGAACCATGTTAGAGGGCCAGCATTCAGATTACAGAACAGTTAGTGGATAATGTGTGCTCAGCAGATTACAGTTATGATAGGAAACACAGCACAGAAGCAAAGAGCTGTCATGACTGGTTACAGTAGTCCAGCCTAGAAGTAACAAATGCATGGACTAGTTTTTCAGCATCACTCTGCGACAGAATGTTCCTAATCTTACTGATATTGCACAGGTGAAAGAAGGCGGTCCGAGAGACTTGTTTTATATGTGAGTTAAAGGACAAATCCTGATCAAATATAATTCCCAGGTTCCTCACAGTCGTACTGGAGGCTAAATTAATGCCATCCAGAGTAACTATAGGATTAGATAATTGTTTCTGAGGTGTTTAGGACCAAACACAATAACCTCAGTTTTGTCTGAATTCAGAAGAAGAAAGTTACAAGTCATCCAGGCCTTTATGTCTTTAAAACATAATGGCCTGGATGACTGTGTGTGTGTGTGTATGTGTGTGTGTGTGTGGGTGGGGGGGGGGGGGTTTCTGATGGAGCATGTGAGCACCGTTATACTGCCCAACATTATTTACTTTTGAGATTTATTTATTCATGTTAAAGGGACCACATACAGCTCAAACATTAATGTCACCATTTAACTGACCGTACCAGAGTTTAGCTTCAAGCTAATTTCCATCTGTAGTCCCTCAGAAGGTCAGATACAAAATAATACTAAAATGAACACACAAGACAAGCAATGAAAAATACACACAACAGCACATCACACGTGTGTTTGTCAAATAAAAGCAAGTCATGAAGACCATAAGATAGAATTTCAGTGAGAGCTAAAACACTGAAACTTGTAACAGTGTTTTCCACCATCTTTCCATCCAAGTGGTTTTTAATACAGAAACATGAGAGTCCTGAGAGTCTCTGTCACATAGTTTAATTTTCTCTGAACAGGAAATAGCAGGATGAAGAGGGAGGTGTCATTAGTCTTTGTTTCCATGAACAGCGGCAGTGTGAGAGCAGCAGTGTCTGTTTACTACAGTTTATGTCTCCACATGTTGACCTGGGTCTGATCTAATGACTGAGTCTTCACATGTTTTCAGACAGTGCAGAAACACAACAGCAACAAACATGGAGACAAAATCACTTCAACAACTAAAATACACATTTTAACAAACTGCACCTTCAATAACTTTTATCTTTTTCACTTTACACAACTCAGCTGTGACTCCATCACATCCATAAAGCCAAAGTCCAGCATAGAGAGGCTGAGTGAATGTGGTCTGGACTCTGTGGAGGAGAGTCATGGTTTCAGAGACGCTGTAGAAGGACAGAATACCTGCACTGTGATCCAGGAAAACTCCTACTGTGGAGGACTGAGGACCTGAGACTGGAGTTTGGATGTTGTTGTAACAAAAAGAAAAACTGTTTTGGAAACAATTTAATGCCCAAGATTTGTCATTACGTCCAAAAGCAGATTCATCTGAGTTTTCTGCTCTGCTGATATTCTTGTATGCGACTGCTACATAAACTCCTCCTCCTCCTCTCCACTCCACCTCCCAGTAACAACGTCCAGTCAGACTCTCTCTGCTCAGGACCTGCCACAATGAACTGAATCTGTCTGGGTGACGAGAATAAGACTGTTGTTGATTCATTACTGTTACTTTTCTGTTTTCCTCAGATAATAACAGCCATGTGTTTGCTGTGTTTGGATCCAGTGTGATTTCCTGTGAATATTTTAAGAATCCAGCTCTGGTCTTGGGCTCAGTCACTGTCAGTGAGATGTTTGTCCAGTCCTCTGTCAGAATGTCCTGTAGTTTATCTCTGAGCTCTGACACAGCTGCTGTCACATCCTCAAAGTACCTGAGAGGACGGATATTGATGCTGGATGAGTGTGTAGATTGACTGAGTGGTGACAGTGAGGGGTAGTTGTGTAGAAAGTGGGTGTGATCCTGTGTGTGTGAGAGCTTATTCAGCTCAGCATCTTTCCTCTTCAGCTCAGTGATCTCCTGCTCCAGCTTCTCCTGAAGCTCTTTGACTCCACTCACTTCACTTTCCTGCTGGGATCTGATCTGCTGCTTCACATCAGACCTTCTTTCCTCCATGAGACGGATCAGCTGAGTGAAGATCTTCTCACTGTCCTCCACTGCTTTATCAGCAGAGCCATTGATAGCCTCCAGCTGCTGTTGAAGCAGCTCCACATCTTTCTCTCTGTCCTGGATTCTCTGCTGGATTTGTTGTCGACTCAGCTCCAGCTCTCTCTGCCTCTCAGTCCTTTCTGCTGCAGCTGAGACTGTGTCGTGGCCTTTATGTTCATTCAAAGAGCAGAGATAACAGATACACTGCTGATCAGTGCGGCAGAACATCTTCATCACCTCATCATGACGAGAGCAGATGTTCTCCTGGAGCTTCTCAGAGGGCTCCACCAGCTTGTGTTTTTTAAAGGCCAGGGATTCATAGTGAGGCTGGAGGTGTTTCTCACAGTAAGAGACCAGACACACCAAACAGGATCTGACAGCTTTCAGTTTCCTCCCAGTGCAGAAATCACAGGCCACATCTTCAGGTCCAGCATAGCAGTGATCAGCAGGAGCAGCTTGGAGTCCAGTCTTCTTCAGCTCCTCCACTAAATCTGCCAACATGGTGTTTTTCACCAGGTCAGGTCTCGGTCTGAAGACCTTCCTACACTGAGGACAGCTGTGGATTTTCCTTCTATCCTCTTCATCCCAGTGTCTTTTAATACAGCTCATGCAGTAGCTGTGTCCACAGGGAATAGTCACCGGATCCTTCAGTAGATCCAGACAGATGGGACAAGAGAAAGTTTCCTGGTACAGTTGAACTCCTCTCTTCGCCATTTCACCTCTCAGTGACAACGACTGTCTGAGTTTCACTTTCTTTCTTTCAAACTGGTTTGAGCTTTGATCTAAACAACATGTGTTTCTGCAGTGAATGGGGCCTGTCAGCTCCTACACGTCACCACATGTTGCTTACACCCATCTTCAAACTGTAGATCTGAAGGGGAGGGAACAAGGAAATATAAGGACAGAGTGAAACTATCTGTGTTTGAGAGCAAGAAGAAGGGGGAGGGTTATCACTGTGATGTAATTCATCACAAGGGTATTTTTCTTTTAAAGCAGCAGTGTGAGTTTCACTGACTGAAGGAAACTCCAAATATATAATGAAATGTGTTACAAAGTGCTTTATATGGGGAAGAACAGAGTGAGGGAGAATAAAACAGACAGTACTGTACAGTATACAGTAAGAACACACAGTGTACAAACAGTAACTTATAGTCATAAAATCAAGAAAAAACCAAAGGAAAAAAAAACCTAGAGTTTCCTAGAGTCAGTTTTCTTAATCTGCTTAACTAGTTTCATGTATTTGTATCCATCATCATTTGAAAAAAGCATGGGGTGGTGAGACTGTAACCAACCAGAAGGACCAGAATTACTGTGAACGTTTAGAAGCACAGTACTAAATGTTTTCAAATGTTTAATAACTAGGAATGTTTGTGTAGATGTGGTGGAGTGTGGGTTTTGATTTAATGCATTTATTTTAGGCAAACATGTTTTTCAGATGCATTAGAAAATGACCTACACAACAAACCTGACACTAATGGTCTCTGGGGAAACAAACCGGGCCTGTCTGTTTGCCTGACACTGATACACACGAATAGCAAATAAGAGAGACTCCTTTAGATAAATATTTAATGAAAGACAAACAAGAAGTTTAAAAAGAATTGAATGGTGTGGATCAGGCTTACAGTCAGGCAGATAAACAAACAGGTAGGCAGATAGACCATGCCATGGTCCACCTGATTCCTGCATACAGGCAGAAATTAAAGCTCTGTAAACCTGTTGTGAGGACGTCAAAGCAGTGGAGCAGTGAAGCTGTGGAGGATCTTCAGGCATGCTTGGACTGTACTGATTGGGATGTTTTCAGGACTGCTACCACCAGTCTGGATGAGTACACAGAAGCTGTGACATCATACATCAGCTTTTGTGAGGACTGCTGTATTCCAACACGCACCAGGGTGAGTTATAACAATGACAAACCCTGGTTCACAGCCAAACTCAGACAGCTGAGGTTGGAGAAGGAAAGGGCGTTCAGGAGTGGGGACAGAGGCATGTTTAAAGAGGCGAAGTACAGGTTTAGCAAGGAGGTGAGAGAAGCTAAACGACTGTACTCTGAGAAGCTTCAACACCAGCTCTCAGCCAACGACTCTGCCTCCGTCTGGAAAGGGCTCAGGCAGATCACCAACTTCAAGCCTAAAGCCCCCCACTCTGCCAACGACTCACACCTCACCAACAGACTGAATGAGTTTTACTGCCGCTTTGAAAGACAATGGGACAGTCCTGACACCATCCCCCATGTCACCACCTACCAGCTCCAACCCAACAGCCCCTCTTCCCCCACCACAACTGCATCCCTCTCCATCCCGGAGAGAGATGTAAACAGACTCTTTAGGAGGCAGAACCCCCGCAAGGCAGCCGGTCCTGACTCCATCTCTCCATCCACCCTGAAGCACTGCGCCGATCAACTGTCTCCGGTGTTCACTAACATCTTCAACTCCTCACTGAAAACATGTCACGTGCCAGTCTGCTTCAAGACCTCCACCATCATCCCCATCCCCAAGAAACCAAGGATCACAGGACTTAATGACTACAGACCCGTCGCCCTGACCTCTGTAGTCATGAAGACTTTTGAGCGCCTCGTCCTGACCCACCTCAAGGTCATCACTGACCCACTCCTGGATCCCCTGCAGTTCGCCTACAGAGCCAACAGGTCTGAATGAGTTTTACTGCCTCTTTGAAAGACAATGGGACAGTCCTGACACCATCCCCCATATCACCACCTACCAGCTCCAACCCAACAGCCCCTCCTCCCCCACCACAACTGCATCCCTCTCCATCCTGGAGAGAGATGTAAACAGACTCACTGACCCACTCCTGGATCCCCTGCAGTTCGCCTACAGAGCCAACAGGTCTGTGGACGATGCAGTAAACCTGGCCCTCCATTTCATCCTCCAGCACCTGGACTCTGCAGGAACCTACGCCAGGATCCTGTTTGTGGACTTCAGTTCCGCTTTCAACACCATCATTCCAGCTCTGCTGCAGGACAAGCTCTCCCAGCTGAACGTGCCTGACTCCACCTGCAGGTGGATCACAGACTTCTTGTCAGACAGGAGGCAGCGTGTGAAGCTGGGAAAGCACATTTCTGATTCCCGGACCATCAACACCGGTTCCCCTCAAGGCTGCGTTCTTTCTCCTTTACTCTTCTCCCTGTACACCAACAGCTGTACCCCCAGTCACCAGTCTGTCAAACTGCTGAAGTTTGCAGACAACACCACCCTCATTGGTCTCATCTCTGACGGGGATGAGTCTGCATACAGGTGGGAGATTGACCAACTGGTGTCCTGGTGCTCCAAAAACAACCTGGAGCTGAACACAGCGAAGACAGTGGAGATGGTGGTAGATTTTAGAAAGAACCCAGCCCCTCCTGTCCCCATCCTCCTGAGTGACTCCTCAGTCAACAGGGTGGAATCCTTCACCTTCCTGGGAACCCTCATCACCCAGGACCTCAAATGGGAGCTGAACATCAGCTCCCTCACCAAAAAAGCCCACCAGAGGATGTACTTCCTCCGGCACCTGAAGAAGTTCAACCTGCCGAGGTCAATGATGGCGCACTTCTACACCTCTATCATCGAGTCCATCCTCACCTCCTCCATCACCATCTGGTACGCTGCTGCCACTGCCAAGGACAAAGGAAGGCTGCAGCGTATCATCCACTCCGCTGAGAAGGTGATTGGCTGCAATCTGCCATCTCTCCAGGACCTGTACGCCTCCAGGACCCTGAGGCGTGCAGGTAAGATTGCAGCTGATCCCTCCCACCCTGGTCACAAACTCTTTGAGACACTTCCCTCCGGCAGGAGGCTGCGGTCCATCAAGACCAAAACCTCACGTCACAGGAACAGTTTCTTTCCCTCTGCCACCACCCTCATCAACACAGCCCCCCCCCCCCCCCCCCCCCCCCCCCCCCCCAAACAGCACAGACCCTCATTTCCCCAATACAGACTATGTTACATTAACATAATTCAGCTCTGTACTGTATGCGTTATATTAACGCTCCTATAAGGCATTATTACCTCTTTGCACTACATCCACTTTGCAACACTGCACATTATACTATTATTATTTGTACAGATTTTCTTCCTCTTAGTACTTTCCTCTTTCTCTTATTTTAGTATTAAAACTTTCTTTTCTTGTTCAACTTTGTGTTATGGGACTTGTCAGCCCAATCTGTCTGGTTTTTTTTGCACCACCAACACCACGTCAAATTCCTTGTATGTGTAACATACCTGGCAATAAAGTTTTCTGATTCTGATTCTGATAGGCAGGTACAGACAACAGGTAACAGGCACAAAGGAGAAATACTGAGACACAAATGAGACAATCGAACAGTGACTCAGGGCAGAGGGCTGGAATGAGTAGAAGAGATCAGGTGAGGGAAATGGGGAAAGGGTGTATAAGTGGGCAGGGAAGCTCAGGTGAGAATGGAAAACAGGTGAGGAGATGGACAGGGAGACAGGAAGGAGGTCTGGGGACATCTGGTGGGCAGATGGAATATGACAGATGACTGGAGGGAACAAGGAATCAAAGAGAGGAATCATGACATTATTATAGTTCACTTCTCTGTTCATCATATTCTCAGTTTGTTCCAACCCTTCACTGTTTGGCCAACATATGCTGTAGATTAATACTTAGAATTTATACAATACATAATATGGCGTTACACTGCTGCCCTGCATAAAGCTCAGAAGCTACACAGTAAATGATGTATTTATCCATGTTTTTCCAAAAGTGTGTATATGCAGTGTGCTGAGGGTATGACCAGAGAGTGAAACTGTGGATGATGCCGAAGAGGTTTTTTGAAAACTTTCTGTGGTCACTATGTTAACTTTCAGTTTCTTATAACTGACTCCTGACCCAACAAATTCACGCTCTTCAAGAGGAAAGAGACCAAATTGTTTTACTGTACCCCACAGAATCTGAAATGACCTTCATGTAACATGAAGCAGAGAGAGGATATGAGACTGTCCTTTACACATCACTGCATGAATTCACTTCAAATCCAGTACATTAGGCTGTTAAGACTATTTTTCTGGAAAACATCTCTTGTGCAAAGCATAAAAAAAACACACAAGGAACTTACAATACATAGACACGACACGTGAATTGTCCACAGAAGTCACATGATATTTATACACAATTGAATGAAAACAAGTGTGTGAGTCAAGATTCAAATAAACGTCCTCACATTCAAATTTAAACAAATGTTTTCTTAAGGTTTGTCCAGTTCTTTCAGTCTGTAGAACAAACTCTGTTTATTGATTGAAGCACAAACAAAATGTTGGTTGTAAAAAGCAAGAAGTGAAAGAAAACTCTGCTCATTTCTCTGTGACAAAGTTGTTTTAGTGAAGAAGCTGAAAGGACAGAGACTGAGTGACAGATGTTCCTCTGCTCTGAACATCAACTCTGTACTTTGTGCTGTTTGAGGAGGAAACTGCTTCAGTTATATTCTCATGTTAGTTTCAACATTTAGAGAACAGAGAAGTTTCTATGTTCATGTGGAGAAATGTGAGTTGAGGTAAACACAGATCATCATGAGCAGTGATCTCCTCCATGGCTCCAGCTCCACCTAAAGAAACTCAAACATCAACACAACAAGAAATGAGAAGATAATAAAGAGCTGACAATCATTGTTTGATTGACAGCTGATCTCTGTGCAGTGCACAAACACAACGGCAACAAACATGGAGACAAAATCACTTCAACAACTAAAATATACATTTTAACAAACTGCACCTTCAATGACTTTTATCTAATTCACTTTACACAACTCAGCTGTGTCTCCATCATATCCATAAAGCCAAAGTCCAGCATAGAGAGGCTGAGTGAATGTGGTCTGGACTCTGTGGAGGAGAGTCATGGTTTCAGAGACATTGTAGAAGGACAGAATACCTGCACTGTGATCCAGGTACACTCCTACTCTGGAGGACTGAGGACCTGTGACTGGAGTGTCGATGTTGTTGTACCAAAATGAAAAACTGTTTTGGAAACAATTTAATGCCCAAGATTTGTCATTACGTCCAAATCTACATTCACCTGGTCTCCCTGCTCTGCTGATATTCTTGTATGCGACTGCTACATAAACTCCTCCTCCTCTCCACTCCACCTCCCAGTAACAACGTCCAGTCAGACTCTCTCTACTCAGGACCTGACAACATGAAGTGAATCTGTCTGGGTGACGAGAATAAGACTGATCTTTACTCATTAATCTTACTTTTCTGTTTCCCTCAGATAATAACAGATGTGTGTTTGCTGTGTTTGGATCCAGTGTGATTTCCTGTGAATAGTTTAAGAATCCAGCTCTGGTCTTGGCCTCAGTCACTGTCAGTGAGATGTTTGTCCATTCCTCTGTCAGAATGTCCTGTAGTTTATCTCTGAGCTCTGACACAGCTGCTGTCACATCCTCAAAGTACCTGAGAGGACGGATATTGATGCTGGATGAGTGTGTAGATTGACTGAGTGGTGACAGTGAGGGGTAGTTGTGTAGAAAGTGGGTGTGATCCTGTGTGTGTGAGAGCTTGTTCAGCTCAGCATCTTTCCTCTTCAGCTCAGTGATCTCCTGCTCCAGCTTCTCCTGAAGCTCTTTGACTCCACTCACTTCACTTTCCTGCTGGGATCTGATCTGCTGCTTCACATCAGAGCTTCTTTCCTCCATGAGACGGATCAGCTGAGTGAAGATCTCCTCACTGTCCTCCACTGCTTTATCAGCAGAGCCATTGATAGCCTCCAGCTGCTGTTGAAGCAGCTCCACATCTTTCTCTCTGTCCTGGATTCTCTGCTGGATTTGTTGTCGACTCAGCTCCAGCTCTCTCTGCCTCTCAGTCCTTTCTGCTGCAGCTGAGACTGTGTCGTGGCCTTTATGTTCATTCAAAGAGCAGAGATAACAGATACACTGCTGATCAGTGCGGCAGAACATCTTCATCACCTCATCATGACGAGAGCAGATGTTCTCCTGGAGCTTCTCAGAGGGCTCCACCAGCTTGTGTTTCTTTAACTGAGGTACATCATAGTGAGGCTGGAGGTGTTTCTCACAGTAAGAGACCAGACACACCAAACAGGATTTGACAGCTTTCAGTTTCCTCCCAGTGCAGAAATCACAGGCCACATCTTCAGGTCCAGCATAGCAGTGATCAGCAGGAGCAGCTTGGAGTCCAGTCTTCTTCAGCTCCTCCACTAAATCTGCTAACATGGTGTTTTTCACCAGGTCAGGTCTCGGTATGAAGTCCTTCCTACACTGAGGACAGCTGTGGATTTTCCTTCCATCCTCTTCATCCCAGTGTCTTTTAATACAGCTCATGCAGTAGCTGTGTCCACAGGGAATAGTCACCGGATCCTTCAGTAGATCCAGACAGATGGAACAAGAGAAAGTTTCCTGGTCCAGTTGAATTCCTCTCTGCGCCATTTCACCTCTCAGTGACAACGACTGTCTGAGTTTCACTTTCTTTCTTTCAAACTGGTTTGAGCTCTGATCTAAACAACATGTGTTTCTGCAGTGAATGGGGCCTGTCAGCTCCTACACGTCACCACATGTTGCTTACACCCATCTTCAAACTGTAGATCTGAAGGGAACAAGGAAATATATGGACAGAGTGAGCTCACTGTGTTTGAGAGCAGGAAGCAGAGGGAGGGTTATCACTGTGATGTAATTCATCACAAGTTTTTTTTTCTTTTAAAGCAGCAGTGTGAGTTTCACTGACTTTTTCATCATTCAATGAAACAAGCGAAGGAAACTAAATATATTTTGAAACGTGTTACAAAGTCCTTTATATGGGGAAGAACAGAGTGAGGGAGAATTAAACAGACAGTACTATACTGTATACAGTAAGAACACACAGTGGACAAACAGTAATTTATAAAGTCATAAAATCAAGAAAAAGCTAAAGGAAAAGAAATGTTTTTTGTAGTTGACTTTTTGAAACTGCTGAACTAGTTTTATGAATTTGTATCCAGCAGATTTTGTTTTTGGATGTTTAAACAAACTGACAGATTTCACTGCCGACCATAGATAATGTTTGAACAAGTCTTTGATTTTAACAGCAATCACAGAAGGGTTTGAATTTTTAATACAGCTTCACTTTTGGCCTTTTTTTGTTTTTTATTTAATTGAATCAAATTTTAGATGTCTTTGTTTTAATTGGTTTTTGGACAATATATTGGACAATTCTGCCTCTCACCATTCACGTCCAATATCAATGGTCAGAGTTGCAGGATACTGTGCCTTATATCGAGGGTTGTTGAAGGTAGTATGTGGTGGACGACTGTGAATCCAGTCACAGATCTATAATCACTATATACATCTTTAAAAAACAAAAACAAAAAAAATCAGAATTGTCTAATGATTATATACCAGTTCAGTGATATAATCGCATTTTTCTGAATCAAAAACACAGCCAGACCCACCAGTATTTGCCAGCAGACTCTTGTCAATATAGACACGTTTCACAGCACACTCATGGGATGGCACCAGAGGAGAGCAGAGCTTTATGACAAAATCAGCAGGACAAGTTGCCATAAACTGTACGACCACTGGGAGGCGATAGAGCTCCACTAAACTTTATTAATGGGAGGAAATGCTGTGTGTTGATGTGAAAGTTTGTTACTGTGTAATTGTCTGTTAGATGTACACAGTTGTTAATGAATCTAAACCATGAGGTTTTATTCTGAGTCTGAGCAGGAACTGGAAAACTGGAAATGTAAAAGCTGATTTCTTGAACAAGCAGCTGTTGTTCTTCAATAGAGATGAACCTGCAGAGTCCAGGCTGTCTGCCTCGTGAGATTATCTATGTTTTTCATATCAGCTTACCGTTGCCTTTTTCCTCCTTCAACATTTGAGATAAAAATGAGATTTAGCTAATCTTTGCTCTTGGATAACTTTGTTCCTTAAACCTTTAGAAAACAGCATGTCAGTGTCTCTTCTGGTCCTTTTTAATGTAGCATTTCTTGATTTCATTAGGTTCCACAGATTTTCATCCAACGCGGGCAAATTATATTTTGTTTTTGTTTTATTATCTGTACCCTCACACTGAATCTCTCCCTCTCAGAGTTGATTCTCTGAGTGAAAGTATTACAGCCATGGCCCAGAACGTCAGAGGACGGGACATCATCACAGTTTGAACTAAATTCTTCTTGTTTAGCTCTGGAGATGCACTGAAGCATCTTTGTCTTCTTTGCTGTGTTCCTAAATCTGTTTTTAGTGAGTTTAATCTTGACGTATTCTACCGAATTCTAAACATGTTCACATTTGACGTCTATTGTTTTTGCACATACACATATGCTTTCTACAGTCACAGTATACATCTAAGCATATCCGTATATGTATATATATCTATTTATATTTATACATACACAGCATGTATATGTTTTGTATTTTTTATTGATAGTTTTTATTTTATATTCATGATTCTTGCTGCATTTGTTTTTCTCTTACTTGCTGTAAATTTGGACCAACTCTGAATTTCTGGCAAACTACATGTTGCAGGGAGAGCTGCTGCCCGAAACAATCAGAACTGTTTCATTTTAAATTGAATTCTGGGTTATGTTTTATAAAAAGCTTTTTATTTGACCTTGAGTCTCTAGAGGTGTTGCTAAAGCTACCAACACTAACACTGCTCTCAGCTGACAAATGACAACTTAATGAAAAAGTTAAACATCACTTATATGCCTGATATACTCGTGTCCTCTTCAGCCTAAATTTAAATGTAAGTTTCTTCAGTTTTTCAGCCTCTAGCTGGCGCCTCTGGTGCCCCTGCATGGAGAATGGATCTGGTTCACGTGTCTAATCATTCAAAGTTTCCGGAGCTTCTGGGCAGCGGCCTGTTCAGTGTTTTGTGCTGCCCCTGCAGAGCCAAACAAACTCTCCAGGTTCCCATTTTCAGCCAAGAATGTCATAACAGGAAGATGGGACTTTAGTCTGCAGAAGAGCCTGTATTTTGTTAATTTTTGTAAAATACAGTAAAATAAAAATACGAAATAAAAAGGTTAAAAAAAAAAGCAAAGAGAAATAAGGGAAATATAAGAGCTTTTCTTGGTGAAGTGTGGATGATTCGCTTTCTTCTATATAGATAGAAGAACAATGTCTGAGGTCAACAACAATATTCACTGTATATATTGTGTATATATTGTGTATATACTGTATAAACAGTGCGGCCCAGGCCACCCACTGTGGTCTCAGACTTTTGGACCCCACTGTACATATGTCGCAGGTTTAAGTATGAATAATTATCCTCTGTCTATTGTTGGATTTCAGCCAGGAGAGCTGCTCTCTGCTATTTAAGTGTTTGGTCTGAAGAAGTGTTGACAGCACACGAGGAAAAGACACTGTCAGACACTGTGTGCAGGAAGAAGTAGATGGTGGTGATGGTGATGTGCATTCCTCTGGAGTCCTCTGCCTGAACTGAAAGCTTGCAGGCTATGTTTCATTAAAACTAGGCAGACGTTGACTCTTCTTCACCTACTGTACTTCTGTCATCTACTCTGAGCTGCTCTCCAAACCTCCACTGATGGATTAGATTTCCTTTAATTGTAGCTGCAGGCGCTGACTCTTTGTTGTGTCAGACAGGCTAAACCCGACTGTGGCGGTAAAACAGTCTTTGTTTTCCATAAATCCATCAGACGCCGCGCTGTTAATGAAGTAGCTGTCTGCAGAGCCACTGTAATGTTTAAGCCACATCTGACAAAATGTGTCTTTCACAGCTGCAGTTAAGCGACGCACAAAAGTTTTCCACAAGTTCACGGCCGCTTTAAAACTCCAACAGACGTATTTCATTCACTGGCAGAAATGCTTGATGGGAAAACGACGGGGAAAGTGCTGAGAAAGTTACTTTCCAAACTAGACCTTTTCTTTTGGGATCCCTTTTTTTTCCTCGCTTTCTTTCATTTTATTTCAGGCCACAGTTACAAAGGGAACCAACCAGTTTGCTCTATCTAGAGACACGGGCTGTCAGTCATCAACTCATTTCTCACCATTCGTTCATGCCGCTTCATGCTTTTCATCAGAGCACAGATTAAAGACTAAACTAAACTCCATTATATCTAAATGCAAACCCTGTATACTGCACATATAAAATCTTATTACACTGTTAATGTCATTCAGGTCCGTCCCCCAGTAGACACATTAGAAACAAATAAAAACTTGCTTAGAATTGCAGTTAGAGAACTTTCATATTTAACCAAATTATCATTATGATCCAAATCAATTCATAGTGGACTTTTACTAAGTGTATTAACACAGCAGAGTAACTAAGCAGTGAACTGGGAAAGAAATTCAGCCCTGGACTAAGCGCGAGGTACAGCTGGGGCTGACATTTCATAGTTAGTCTGAGCCAAAGTGATGCATCGAGTGACAAACGTTGCTATCCCCAGAGCCATGCTGCTCGAGCAGCTAAAAGTATTGATTAATGCAGATTTTAAAACACCCAGAAGACACTCACAACATCTTGCATTCACATTTTCATGTAAGAAATTACCATGTGATCCACAGGGTTTTAGATCCCATCTGTTAATGACAGAGAAAACAAGCATGAGAAAACTTTCTATAGTTTACAGAAGCTCACGAGCTGGAAACCCTGCAGATGCAGAAGTTAAAAACACAGAAACAAGCAGATGTGTGAAGGTGTTTTTTTCCCCCTAAAAGGACAAAAACATCTACGCGTGGAAAAATAAAAAGGCTTTTTTTAATCAGTCCGCCCAAGGAACATGACTGTTACTCAGTCCACCGTGCAAAAATTGAATTACAGCAAGGAAAGGAAAACAAAATTGCAGCTGTGTGATTCTGACCCCACAGCGGTGATGAACCCTGTGGGGTGGAGGTGTATAATGAGAGTGTGGACTGACCCCATGGACGGAAGCAGCAACGAGCTCCTCCGCCGGCTTCAGATTCAAGCATTAGTCTTTGGCTTAACATTGTTTATCCATATTTATAACGGCCTGCGTGCCGCTTTTTGGCACCCAGCTGCTTGACATTCATGCTGTTACACACAAGCTCACACTAAGGAGCTGCCCAATTAAATCGCCAGGGACTCAAATGAACACCTGCCGGGCTCAATAAAGTCAGGTTCAAAGTTCCTGCAGAGGAGAACTTTCAAATCTGACAGCCAGTTTTACACGTGAGGGTTTCAGTTACCGCCTGCCTCTAGCATTTGTAACAGGGGCACAAACCAATGCAGAGGGTCAGTGGGAAACAAAGAAAAGAAAAAAGACATAACAGAATGAAAACATGAGTCAACATAAAGCAGTCAGACCTCAGAGGCAGCCTGAAACTCTTTTGGTGACCTGGTGTTGCGTCATAAGTCACACTGGTTCACTGGTGCTGTGACATGCAGACTGTATGCAGTTGCATGTAGACACACTGGCCCTGCTCACACTCTGCGGTAACATGTGTAAGTACACAACTCGAGACACAAATACAAGCTGTACAAACAGGATAAGCTGGCTCTGACCACGACGTCTGAAAATTTCAAAAAGCCCATGGAGATATATCACGAGTGCGTCAAACATCTTGGGGCAAAGCGCTTTGCTGCCTCCTGCTGGTTAAAAACAACAATGCATTTAGTCTTCAGTCATTCAGTCAGTCAGATGTTATTTGTATAGCACTTTTCATACAAACACATTGTGACGCAAAGTGCTTTACAGTTATGAACAAATAAATAAACAAATAAACTTCAATTAAAAGCCAGACTAGAGAGATAAGTCTTGAGTTTGCATTTAAAAATATCCGTATTCAGAATATCAGAATGCCAGGTCTGAACAGGGCAACTGACGGTGCAGAGGCACAGGAAGATAAAAACAAACTATCACAGCTGCAGTCGGTGATGCTTCATCCTGTGGATTAACATATCAGCAGCTTCACCTGCGGCTGCAATGTTAAGTGACACTGAGGACGTGTCTGGAGAAGGCGTTTGTATTCAGCATCCCTCCTGCACAGCTAATACCTGCTTGCTGCACTACAGTCGGCTCATTTTCAATTCAGTCAAATCTGGTCATAGCTTTTCCTTTTATCCTGTTTCCCATGATAAAGAAATGACTGAAAACAAGATGGTTTTATTGTTGTGTGCACAGTAATTTTCTTTTCAATTTTAGACTCAGGACGTGACTTCACCCTGAAGTCTCTTACAAATTTAAGGCAAAAGATGAAATAATGATTTTTTTAAAGTAGTTTGAATTTTGTGAACTGAAACTAAAAAAAAAAAAACACCTCCCTACATAAACAATTTGTTCCTCAAAGCTTTTTTTACCACTTGCATTTTTGTGTTGTGTTGTTCGCTAACGTTTGGTGCTGATGAGCTTCCCTCTGATCTGTGGTAAATCTTGCCCACCAGGATAAAGAGGCAAAGCAGGTGAGATAGAAAGGAAGTTTACCTGGTCTTACATGGTTAAAAAACAAAGTCGGTAAAACTAAGACAAACAGACAAGACGCAAGGCGGTAGTCTGTTGTCAGTGGAACTTGCCAGTGGGTTGATACTGAAGGAAATTTAAAAACGTGATGATTCCATATAGACGTTCAGAGGAACAGAAAAAGTGGAACCTTCACTAACTGTTTCTGTTAAAACAAAAGTGCAGATTTATTCAGAGAGCGCCAGCAGCACGTAAACAGCAGAACATTGTTTCCCGAAACAAAGCGAAGCCTGGTTGGAGGTTTCCAGTCGCCTGCTGGTTCGGCCTCGTTGTCCGACTCGATGATTGATAGAGGAGCAGTAGGACTTCGTCTCTTGACATTGCTCTACATCGATCCGTGAGTAAACAAATGTGACACATGCCTGCGCGCCAGATTTTCCCACAAGAGGTCCAACGTTTGGCTTCATGTCACTGCAGCATGGCCCTTTAATCAGCTCATTAGCAGATCATACAAAGGACTGAAGTGCTGCATAGGATCTGCACTGTGCCCATTAATTACAGAACTAGTGTCTTGTTCCCAGAAAGTGGTGAACAAGGTCAGTGACCTGTAAGATTTTTTGACATGGTTGTCACCAGCTGGGGGACACAGAACGAGCCCTCCCTGTGAAGCAGTACCCGTTCCCTGTTCCTCCAAGTCGAGAATGTGGTGATGATATTTTGTGTTTAGATCCCTATAGCAAGGGGAACATGACAGGATACTGAATATCAGGAGACAATCACAGATCACAGATGTATTGTATATGAAGTACATGCACTTAAATGTAAGTAGTCACAAAAAAACAAAACAAAAAAAAAAAGCTCTCGTGATTCTCCCATTTCCTACAGCGTTATTTGTGATATTCACAACTATCACAGCTGATGCCCTAACTTTTCATCTGAGGCCATCGTCTGGTCAAACTGTCCAAAACACTGATTTATGAACAAACACCTGCAAAGCTAATGATGCTCCCATGAGCCTCAGCTGCACCTTGTGACCTCTACATGTACAATCACGAAACGTTGGCAGTGTTTTTCAGTTTGATTGGACTTTAAATGACGTTGGTCTCACAAAGTCATTAATTGTGCCTATAGCAGGAACATTTTTAACCAAAGAAGAAACAACATGTAGAGCTTTTCAATCAAGTATTCACAGGAAACGAGAAGCCCCAGGGAGAAGGAGCGGTGGAGTTTCTTTGAACTTGTACCTGTGTGGGTAATCAGGTCCCAGCTGAGCTGATGGAGCTGACAAATGAAAGAAAAGTCTACTTTTGCAATTATCTTGACAACTACAGCTTCTCCCACGTTAGGAGACCGCTGACTTCCTCACACAACCTTCCTCATACAACTGACCATGTGGTCTGCGTCTCATTTTCTCTGTTGTGATAAATTATTCATCTGCGGTGAAGCAAATAAATACGGGAGTGAGCGACGGACTCACACTGCTCAAAATCAGCGTACTCGGCGTACAGACGCGGCAGTGGTTTCAATTTTTCCATCTAACTCTGGCGAGGAAGCGAACAGCAGCTTCCTGAAATGACAAACTAATCATTTAGCTGTGCTTGGAGGCGACTTAAGCAAGGATACGTAAAACAACCAACAACAGCACTGGAGCAACAAAAGACACTTCAGATGAAACTTGAGAGGGAGAGATGTCTGATTTCACCTTGGACTGTGCTTCACATTCAGCTGTCTCCTTTTCATTGCATCTTTGACCCAGTTTTCACTGTCCCAAACTTCTCATGACCTCAAGGCAAAAGAGTCTCCTTGTTATTGAGTATTGGGTATGACATACTTTAGTGTTCCATTTTCATGAATAGAGGGGCAGTTATATAGAAATTAATGTATTTTTAGTTCGAGGTTAATTTAATATTTGGCCATGCTGACGGCACTTCAGTCCTGGGTGAAATATATCATCAGTTACTGGATGGACTGACATGAAATCTGTACACGTTACTGGTGCCCAGAGGATGAATCCCACTAACTTTTCTAACTTTACTAACTCGGCCTTTTTTATCTTTTTTTTTTTTTTTTTTTGTGGAAAGAGGTGTAAAATATTCAATAAAGATCCACAGCTGGAATCACACCAAAGATGTTTTGGTAACATGGAATCAGTCTTAGGGCACTAGGAGGTTTTAAAACACACACACACGCACACACACACACACACACACACACACACACACACACACACACACACACACACACACACACACACACACACACACACACACACACACACACACTTTCCCTCTTTCTCTCCATCCAACCATCTGTTTCCACATCTGCAGCCTGATTGATTTCACCTCATCATCTGTTCTCCTTAATCCGCTTAATCCAAGGAAAGACTGTGTGTGTGTGTGTGTGCCTCACTGTCTACACACAACAAGAAAAAAAGAACAACAACTGAACTGACACATCACTCAGGTACTTTAAGCCGTAGATTAAAGATGTTGGCTCCAACCAACACAACCAAAGCAGCAGGTGTGGATCACAGTGGAAACTGAAACCAAAAGGACAAGCTGCACCAGCAGGTGAGGACGATTCAGTGGAGACAGATGGTCAAATGCAAGCGTTCTAGTGTCTGTGACATTCTCAGCCAGTTTTACTGAAGCAGGAGAGATTTACACCTCCACCTAAACGTAGCACCCAGGTTTCAATCCCATTCTCGTCTGCTTCAGGGTCGAAAAAGCCGAAGAATGAAGCAAACTTCAGCCTTTATCTCAGTGAAAGTCACCGGCATGTTGACCTACACTCACAACTGTTACTGTACGTAAGCGCACGGCTCTCTGAGCCTCTCACAAGCTGGCTGTGATGATGAAAAAAGAAACACAACAGATCGCAAACTCCCGAACTGTAGCTGTGTTCAGAGGAGCTCAGGTTTCTTTGACGGGAGCTAAGTCGCACATAATATCAGCACAGAGTGAAACTCTGCTTTTCAGCCTGGTGTTAAAGTTACACTTTAATGAAAAAGCCCTTGAGCAAGAAAATGAATTCCTTAATTTTTTTTTTGCCACCCTGATAAGTTAGCATTTAATTTTGTTCAGAGAAATCCAATTGACTGAAATATGGGAAAGACTGCTTCTTGCAAATACACTGTCCCAGAATACTTGGACAAATTGAACCAGAGGCTGTTTGTCATCATATCGCAGTGAAGTTGTTAAAAGTGCCAGCTTGAAGTATTTTTGTCTTCCTTTCCTTCCTTCCTTCCTTCCTTCCTTCCTTCCTTCCTTCCTTTCATTTGTCTAATTCATGAGCAGCAAGACAAATGGGCTTACAGCGATTTATTTTTCTTTGGGTTGTCCCAGTTTTAGATGTATGGACAGATTGCAGACTCAGTTTTGATTATATACGCGCAGAAAAGCGAAGAAAAGCTCAATTCAGAGCTCTTAAAATGACGGAATGAGCTCCTCCTCCTCCTGAAATGAAATAATTTTAAAGCATTTAGCATCGATTCGCGTGCGTTTTAATGTTGCTCTTTCCTCACAGCATGTTCCTGTTTGAAAGAATCGTTACTAATGACTAATTCATCCTTCATCCATTCACCACGTGTTTGTTCTCTCTTCCTTCTGATGTGAACTCACGTCACCAGCCTGATGCTACGGGCGTCACTTTGCAAATGACTCTGCAAATGTGTGTTACAGGAAATACAAAATATACAAAAATCTAAAATGTTTGTAGCTGGAATTTAGGAAATAAAAGCTGAGTTCTCACTTTTATTCTGAAGGAGCCAGAAAGGAAAAACAGAGTTAACCCTAAAACTGGCAAACAAAGAGTGAATTGTGTCAACCAAAAAAAACAAAACAAAACAAAACAAAACAAAACAAAACAAAACAAAACAAAACAAAACAAAACACAAAGGCACTTTCAGAAACTTTACAGGGTACAGGGCACATCTTTCCACTGAGAACAGAATATCCTCTTTTTTTTTCCTGAGAGTTTCCTGCCAGGAGATACTCACTTGCTGTCAGGCAGCTCTGAGGCAGCGACCGCAATCAGAGAAAAAAGATTCTTTCATGTGTGACAGCGACAGTGAGTGGTGATGTTATCCTGAGGACGTCAGCCAGGCCTGTGTGTGTGTGTGTGTGTGTGTCTCATCTGATGACATCTTGACTCTAACACAGACTGACACAAGAATCCAGCAGGCCTCACTGCATGGACTTTACATGTAGCACTGAAACTGAGCTTTTGAAGTGATTCCTTTAATAATCGTCTGGGTAATAATAATAATAATAGATACCGCTCTCATGTTTGGTGAGACACGAGGCGACATCTGCAAAGCTCACTAATTAACACGCTGTTTGGAATTTGTACCCATAAGCAAACTAAAGTTTGTCCATTTGCCCCATTATCTCTTGTCCAACCAGCGTCTCACAGCTTTTCACCATTAAGGAATTGAGGACAACTGTTCCAAGCTCATCCAGAACTTGAGGGCTCTCATTACAGTACATCAACCACAGTACGTTTCCATATATTAGGGACTCTCTGGTTCGACAGACTGATTCAAATGAAGTGAAAATACCCCTTCTGCACAGCACATCAGACACTAATGTTATCTGGTCCAGGTCTCCTACCACGCTGTGTGCCTGTGTAAAAAGCTTTGGTGAAGCAGAGACCCTAATGTCAAAAAAGAAAATGAAAAGACTGATATTTATAAGTTTCTGTGTATGAAGGGCACGGCTGGCTTTTCTCTCTCTAATCCTCTGACACCATTTCAAAGATCCACTGAATATAGACAGAATAACGTGATAATTCGTGGAAGTGGCTCTGACAGTGCTAATCTCATGTTCAAAAACACTGTAATCCAAACATGTAACTCTACAATCAGTTTTCAAAGCAGCTGGACCTTTCAGCTTGATCATCAGAAATTCTGCTCAGGTCGCAGAAGGCTGAAGAAAAAGGACGAGACGCGTCCCTTTGTGGGAAAGGTGAAGGTCAACAAAAGCTGAAAAGCGCAGGAAATAAATTTGACTTTCATTTGAATCAATTTGTTTGAACTTCCCTCGAGGTGATGAGGTAGAGTGTTGGCTCGCGCGTGATTGACGGCAGCTCGTTCCAGGTTTGGCCACGTTCTCAGACACACACATCCCGGCTGAAGCGGAGTGACAGCTCGCCTTCCTGACCCCTCCGGTCGTTACCGTAACTACACACTCCGTCTGTGACCCCTGAACCCCGGCGACGTCACACCTCCACCGGCCATCAACTGCCCACGCCAGGCTGTCAGCCTTATCAACCACTCACCCTCCATTTATACACATAAACACACACGGTCACGTCCCCTCGGAGCTCTCTCAGACCGAATCTCACCACATTCAAGTGACAGGTAGAGGACACATCAGAGAAAATAAATAAAGAGAAATACTCACAGTGCTCCGGCAGTGATGAAAGGATGACTTCTGCTGGAGCAGTGCGTCCTCAGTCTTCCATCTGTGGAGACGGGTTTTTTTAATGACAGAAAAATCACAGTCTTGAATACATGTTTTCCTTTATTCTTCAACTAAGTTCAATTAACACTTTCTCCATTTACATTATTATAATGTACCAAACTGCATAAGGAAATATCCTAAATTTACAGATAAATATCAGGAAACAGGCTGCAGAAATGTGGAAACCATAACACACGGTGTTACCAGCTTTTTGAAAGTTTTACACATATTTGGCAACAACACAACAAAGAAAATAAAACATTATCATTATTGCTTCATCACCGTCTACATCAACAAAACAATATGTGTCTGAAGTCACACGCGTGTGGATGGATTTGAAAATGCTGCTTACGTGTTAAATGTTTTTTTTCTCATGTTTCTCCATGATTGATGGATTTGTTAACAAGCAGCCATTTTCTAACGAGCTCGGCACATCACCTGGAAAGGTGATGATGAGCCGAGTGCAGCGCTGTGAACACCTTTCTTTCTTTGCTGCCATCAGAACAGGTGAACTCATGTTTGTCCTCAGATGAAATGAAATGAATACTCCAGTCCGACCATTTCCTTCCCCATTTGTACCAAACCACCTGGTTTTCCACCAAACAGTTCAAACCTCTCTCTCTCGCTCTCTCTCTCTCTCTCTCTCACTTTGTTTCTACCAAATCATTTAATTCGGTGTTTCGTTTCTCTCTTTTTCAGCCTGAAAAACAGGGACGAGAAGCTTCTCATTACATTATCGATGCTCCTGCAACTCCTTTGATCCACAGTCACAAGCATTTAGGACCTAAACGTACCATGTCTCAGGGGTGAAACCACCCAAATATACAACTTAATACTCTGGAGCTGAAGCCAGGTTTTCCTGTGTTATAAATAATTTGCTTCTTGTTGATCTGTCCCTGTTAATGTGTCATTTCCCTTTGCTGATGTCAACCAGAGTAAAATCGATTTCAAATCACCACAAACATCCAATCTTGGCTTTCAGAAACCTGAAAACGCCGACTGGGACAGTTCAAAACATCACATTATTACTCGCTGATAACTCTGAGAAGCGGTGAACGCATTAAAGTCCAGGTAGCTGGAAATAGAAGTGGTTTGATAGCAAACTGCTGAGGTAACTCCGTCTGTGACAGACTATCCAGTATCTGCTGCCTCCACCTGCCTGCGCTGTGGAAACGATGCACAGTGACAGATAATGACATCGATCACATCCTCTCCTCTGTCACTGTACAGAGCACGAGCATGTGTGCAGCGTAAAGTGGAAGAAACACTATTACATCTGACCACATTCCACCACCTTAATCAGAGCAGCTGCCAGATTCACCGACCTTCCTCTGCCCCCGTGTCTATTTCACATTTTTCTTTTCCTCCGCGCATAAATACATATCTCTCCTGTCTCTGAGACCCTGAACGTCCTGAGACAGAGACGGACGCGACTGCTCGTTTCACATCGCCTGCAGCTCAGGTGAGCAGCTCATGTAGGTGTTACCAGAAAGGCTCAGGTGTTGGAGCTGGCTCATGTTCAGAAACACCCCCTAAACTGCCATGCACAATAAAAAGAGAGCACAGAGGTATGTCCGAGGTATGTCTGGCCGAGCCCGAGTTGCATGTAGCCTGGACTGACTCACAGACAAAAACTAAAAGGCTGTTAAACAGGTTTGTGTCGGTGAGTCGAGCTCCTGGTGAGACCCCTCGCGCTCCTCACAAAGTGAGTTTCAGTGAATCAGCGAACATGATTCTCCTGAGATGAAAGTCGCAGGCGAACAGATGTTTGTCGCCCACAGATGGAGCAGCCAGATGGCCGAGGGGCGTCCGACTCCTCGTGCTCCCTGATGTGTTTCTCACTAGCTGCTCATTAAAAAACATGCCGTTTGAAACGTGGCCACGGGAGGAAGCATGTGACGTGTTCACTGAAGAAAATGAATGAGAAAGTGATATTATGCATGAAGCTGGGATTTACAGTGCAGACAGTAGTATCTCATCGTACACATCCGTACTGAGCTAACAGAGTACGAGTCACAGGACTTAGTGAACGCAGTTTTACGACAATCCAACTGAACGATGATTGCAATTAAACACAAAGCAACCAAGGCATGTTCCTGTTTATGACTAAACAGGAATGTGCTTGTTACGTAACCTCATGGATTTAGCAAATCCCATTTCACACAAGACATAAAGGCAAAAATCTCCTATAAACCAACAAAACCTAAAGATCGCTGTGACACAGTCCAAGAGAACCACCAGGAAAGATAGTAAGTGTGCAGAGATCAGTGTGTCGAAGGTTTCAGACAGAGACTATGAACTGTCTGCAGCCACGTATTAAATGTTATAACTTTTTAAAATGTTGTAGTTCTTGGAGATCAAGTGGTGCACACTGCATCCAGAATGGATGGGTATGATCGCACACTCCTGGCAGAAATCTGTAAGGCTGGATTACTAAAGAAGGGGCTTAAAGTCCAAAAGGAGCCGTCTCCTCCTGACTAACAACTTTTTAAATTCCCTTCCTCGTAACAGAGTAAGACGCACTAAGACCAGAACATCCAGGTTCCAGAGAAGCACATATCCTGAAGCTGCCCATCTCCTGCAGGCCACGCAGTGGGTTTAAATAACTGTGCAATAAGGCAAATGTTTTTAAAGCACTTAAAACATTTTATCTAGCAGGTTGTTTGATGTCGCTGCAAATTCCCTGACAGTGTGCCAGTGTTTTACCCATGGTGTTCTTACATGTTGGGTTTTATTTTACGTATTTGTTTCATGCTTCCCTGATTATTTTACATTGTTTTACACTTTTGAATGTAGTATGTGCTTTATGAGAAAGTGGTTTTACTATTTTGGTTTTTTCCTGTCTGTGTTTAAAGCGACCTCACTGAGACAGATTCCAATGAATTATGTTGATATGGCAGTAAAGTATCGAATCTTTTCCCTTTTCCTGTCTGTAACAAATGTTCTCAGTGTCCTGTGTATCTTTTTTTTTTAACTCAAGCACATACAACAGTTGTTGAACTGAGTGGAAATAATCTGTCAAACTGTACAGCAGTAGAGCTGACACAGAGTCGCTGCAGAACTTCACAGTTCAGTAAAATGGCTCAAAGATTTGAAGGTTTCTGGATTTTTATGATCTATGCTCCTCTTTTAAAACATTTTGTTCGCTTTCCAAATCCCCCGTTTGTATTATTGTCTGTTAAAGAAACTGCAGTAGAGAATCAGCTTCCCCCTCTGGAGGACTTTGATTTTCACGCACAACAACCAGCAACGTGAAGCCTAGTGTTCAGTCATCGCCCTAACACGGACGCCTCGCCCAGCATGCCTTCTCCCTCCCAATTAGTGGTGTCTTTGCCTCAAGTTGCTCTGTCAGCTCCGATCAAGGCAGCTCGTCTTCTCAGAGATGACTGAACATCCAGACCGCCACCTCGAGGCCAAGCAGCCTTGAGGATGGAGCCGACATGTAGAAAGGACGTGAGAGAGGGGGAAGATGAAGGAAAAAAAATGTGGAAAAATGAAGAAGCTGTAAGCCACTATAAAGTTTTTTGTTTTTTTAAATTGTGTCTTCCATCTCTGATGCTGTGTTTAATCAAACAGTTTGGCCGACTGCGATATCACTTTCTGTTGAAGTTTGAGCTGAAAAAATGTAAGTGTGTCGTGAGCTCCGGTGGCCAGGAACATGAGGGAAGGACCCAAATGCAGACACCCGAGGTGGATGGATGCGCAAATAATTTCCTCTATTTAACCAAAAATCACCGGCAATACATTTGTGAAGCCAGACAAAAAAAAATCAGAAAAACAAAACCCATCCACGAATGAGTTTAACACTGGAACACAAACTCAACAGAAAACTCAGGGGCTCTTGCGTGGAGGACAAAACACAGCAACAACGGTATGTCCACAAGGCTCAAACACAGAAGACAAAACCAAGGAGGCTGACTCAGGCAGGAAAACTGGCTCAAACGCAGGTGATATGAGCACAGGAACGAACTCTGGGACGAACACAGGTACCAACACAGTCCACAATGAGCAAATCAGATCCTTAAATACACCTCTGCTAATTGTGTGGCATGTTCATAGTCAGAATTTAAGGATTTCAAACAGTTTTTAAACAGCTGAGGATTTAAATTTCCTCATTAAAGTCATGGAGCTCAGTTCTGTGGCTGTAAGTAACCCAGTGTGACAGCAGCAGGCTGGAATAAATTAACATTAACACAGTGATTTTAAAGCTAATGTCTCTAGCATAAACATTTCAAGCGTTTATTCCACAAACATGCTTGTGTAAAAAACTGAGCTCAATTGTTTGCCAACTCAGCTGTTCACCAAAGGATCGTTACTCTCTTTAGGCAGTGAAGGAAAAACAGAAGCCATGAACACAGGGAAAGAACCCACAAAAAAAGGCTGACTTACAGGCAGGCAGGTGAAGAAACCTGGAGTCCAGGCAGGCAGGAAATAAACCGAGGAAATCCCAAACTCTGCAACAGGAAGAGGAAACTAGACCGAAGAACAAGGTGACAAACAGAAGTGAGAGAAGGGAACAGGCTTAAATACACCAGGAGGCAGGGGTAACACAGGTGGAGCTAATCAGGGCGGGGCAAGCAATCACACAGGTGGAGGGAAAAAAAACAAGACAGGAAGTAAAACCCTAACAGACAGGAAGGTAATTTCAAAATAAAACATGAAGCAGTAAATGAGTGTGGGGAAAGAGTCACTCAGAGGGGCAGGTCATGACAGATGCAGCCATGAAATTTTTTTTAATGATGCACAGGATTTTATGACAGAGTCATAGACAGAGCCCCCGGGCACTTTAATTAAAATTCATTATGCATTGCACATGTTTTCCAAGCACAGCTTGTGTTCTGCCCCAGCCATGTGTGTGTGCACTGACTGAAGAGTCAGATAGATTGCAGCTCATTGCTCACGCTCTTATCTGATGGATGAAAGCAGATAATTAGAGAGCAGTTAAAAGGACTGGAGGGCCACTGATAGACAGCGCTCTTTACGGAGGTGGGGCGACTGGTTGTGATTCACCCTGCTCATTTAAACAGACTGATAATAACAATTTCCTCTTCCCTCATTCAGAATCTTTGTTAATAAATATGCAGAGTGGTACAGTCGGCTGACAGTGAGCTCATCTGACCTTCTTCTTTTTTTTTAAAATCAGACACCAGCAACCATTAGACTCGAAACGTAAACAGAACAGTATGATGTGATGGTGCTGTTCTCCCCTCAGCCTACTGACATAAAGATTTTTCAAAGTTTACCTGTGGATAAACAACCTACACACCCACACCAGTGTTTTCAGCTATGTCTGATCAGACCTATGAACGTGGGTGCAACAGGGGAATCAGGGATCGATGTTCAATGCAGAAAATAAGCTCATGGTATTCTGTATACCTGCTGAAACATTCAGGGATGCAGAGACTTTAGGTTAAAGCCACAAATCCACATCGATAAAAGAATGAGCAGTGAACGTGTTTTCGACGTGTAAAAAATGTTGCAAAACAACCCTAACTATGTGAAATGTGCCTGCTGAAGGACAGAATACTGAAGACACGTTTAAAAGCGTCTCGTGGACATTTGAACCAAAATGGGGACGTGACAAAGCTTCATTTACTGGACAGGTGAAAGTACGAGAGTAAGACTACGAAAGCACTGGATTCCCATTAACATGGGACACCCACATCGCTGTCATCCATAATGTGAGCATAGCATTAGCTCTGCAGAAGGAACGTATAGGGGCGACTCTGTGGGACCTCGTTACTTGGAAATCCTGTTGCCTCTCATTAACTAGAACTGGCTTTAAAAAGCACAAACAGTTTTAAATGAAAGAGGTTCACTCACACAGCGCAGTGCTTACAAAGATAGCCTTTATCAATCATCTTTTGCATGACATTCATGGTGTCTCAATACAAATGCATGTGTTCAATAAAGACACGATTCTCAGCATCATGTCAGTCAACATTAAACATGGAATCACTCGACTGTGTGTGTTGCATGTGGTCGACAGTGTTTTGTATACTGTCAACCACTTATAGTCACATAGACGTCTTATGATACACTGAGTAACATGGTGACATCTTGTTTGTAGGATATTTGGTAACACTTTCCTTAAGGCATACAGCTGTGTGGCAGCTGTGAGAGCCTCTGTGTGTGTTTTTTTTTATAAATGAATGAATTTATTTTTGTACCTCACCGAGTTTGACAGCGCCTTTAAAATGCAGGCGAGCAAAAATGGAATTAAGAGCTGAAACAAATTGTCAATTAATTCTTTAGTTGATCAACAGAGGATCCATCTGTAATGATTTTGAAAAACAATCATTTAAATCTCTATTTAAGCAAACAAGTGAAAACATTCCCTGGTTCAGCTGCTTAAATATGAATATTTCTTGGTTTCCTTCCGCCTTCTAGGACAGGACATTGAGTAACTTTGGGTTTTGGTCTGTCGGTCAAACGAAATAAGCAATCTGAGGATGAAAATAACAGCCTTTTTTATAACATAAAAACCAGTAGATTCCCTCAACTGCCTCAACATTGGCCAAATTTAGAAAAAAATCATTTCCTTATTTTGCTCACCCTAATTATATCAAGCTGACTGTGGACAACAACTTCACAAAAGATCTTTGTAGGAGGGAGTATTCTGAATAAATAATCAGTAATGATCAAATGTGATGGCTCACAATAAACTTATTCTGTATGTCTTAAGTCAAGTGTCACCAGAATTTTTTGTCTTGTGGCAACAATTAAATACAAGTAAAAGAAAAACATAGCACATTGCAAAACAGCAAGCTTTTCTTTTTTCTTATCTTTTGACATATTTTACATTAGATCCTACATGAAAATGACACATTGACAGCCATAAACCAACAGCAATGAAAAAGGCAAACACTGAGAATATCATGCAACTGCTGCATAACACTTGCTGCATGAATAATACCAACATTATACATGTTGATGAGCAAAGAATTATTATTTTATTTTATTTTCCTGTATCCATCTGGTGCTTCTGCTGTAAGTGGTGACTGTGCTTCTGCTGGAGAAAAGTACGTATGAAAGTTTTAATTAAACAATATAAACCTCTTTTAAAGACACTTTTAATTGTACTGTAATGGTGTTACACATTGGTACTGTTGAGAAATTTGACATAGCACAAAATTTCTGGTCGTGATTAGAGAATTAAGCTTTTTAAACGGCCACACGGTGGCACCGATTGCACCAAAACTTAAACAGCTCTTTTTTCGCTCAAGGCCTGAACTTCCCTCAGATTTCACTGAAATCTGACAGAAGACAAAACCTCCTTTGAATTTCATTAAAAAATTAAATTCACACACTGTGAAGGCTATAGACGGAACCTTTTTTTGGGGAAGCACGAACACTGTCACCACTGAAATGTGACGTTCCTAAATCTGGTTTGTGATCCCGCATGTTACATCTACTTTGACGCCTTTTGGCAGCACTTGTCTCTAACAGTCTTTAACAGTTGTCTTATGACTAAACAGTCGTGTATTTGCATTTCTTCAGATTACGGCAAAAAAAATGTGTATGTCTTATTTTCCCTGTGGGATGGGGCAAAGAGGATTTTCAACAGAAAACAGTGATGTGGGAGGGAGTGATCAAAATCTCTACATGAGCAGGCGGAGGATAGAAATCCTGCAGAAGTAGGCGGGTGTGGGTTCAAATAAACAGCTGTGTGCAAACCTCCACTTTAAGACTTTGAATTGGTGAATTTGTTTTATTACTTTGTTTGCACACAGTGCCACAGGACATGATCCCTCACAGGCTTCCCACAGAAACCTCGTTACGTATTTGGGAAATACACAACGTCCTCTCTGAGGCAGAGTTTCCCAGGCTGTCTATCTAGTTTGACTATTACAACTCTACTGGTTGTTTTGACAAATCGAGTGACATACGGTTACGTCACCAGTCTCAACAGAAGTCCTCAGTGGACACACAAAGTTTCCCTTTTCAGTTAAATGACATCTTCAGTCTGAGCACCTGCGTTTTCTCGTTAGGACAGATCAGCGAGCACAGTGTGAAAACTATCATGGCACAGATAAAGGGTCTGTAGCATGCACAGCATTTTAATGTACATTAAGAATGATACAGTCCGTCACGACAGTTTGGATCGTGAATCGGTACAAAATCAATACACAACAATGTATTTACCAGTGTTTTTACCATAATCCTAAATATCCAGGGCTCGTGTTCTGTCCTGGGTTAAAATGCATTTGTGAATCATTCTTAGCAGTGACTTTAACTTCAAGTATCAGATGGGTGGGTGTGGCCACTGTGGACCATACTGTCACAAAAGAGACAACCTTTTCCTGCTTATTTGAAGAAAAAAAAAAGTTGCTGCTATTGATACGTAACGAAAACTTTGAAACTTCAGATGACGTGTGTCTGAAGACCATTAACCCAGGTTACCCGACACAAGCAGCTGCTGCTTCTGCTGCTTGGCTGAGTCAAACCTTGTTGGTGAAGAAACAGTCATTAAAAGTACAAGTTGTCCACCTGACATTTTTGCCTCAGCAAGTCGACAACAAGGAAGCGCTTTCTGGCAACACTACTACGAATCCGTTATATGTCACTGTTTGAAAAGTACGACTCAACGATTTGGTTAAGGTTAGCCAGGAAAACTACTTGGTTAGAGTCAGGAAATGACTGTGGTCATGGTCGACAGTCAGATATTTTGCTGTTCCACCTCTCCACCCTGACCTCCTCTGTCTGGACTTTCTGAAAGACTCATACTGTTGTTTTTCTTGGGAGGACAGTGTCTTGTTTCATTATGTACATGGCTTACACATTATTTAAATGGTAGGCCAATGTGGCAGCTCCAGAGCAGTTATGCAAACCATTTAACCTAAACAACAGTATAGCAAGATTTTCTTGTTCTCAGTAAAGAGTTGTTTTATCTTATTTTGGTGGCCTGATATTTCCCATTCCAGGCCACTTGCAAGAAATACTGTTGATTTTAAACACCCTTTTCACAAAACATACATACATTTGTATACTAGACACAGTAATGGTGTAAGAGGAAGAGTAAGGACAGTAAGGACAGTAAGGACAGTAAGGACAAAGCGTCCTGTTTTTTGCAGTTTGAGTCCAATCTAAAGCAGACAGCTCTGCCGACCCTGAAGAGAAGAATGGCACCGTTTCTCTTACACATTTTTAATTTTTTTTTCAATAAATACTGAATTTATACGTATAACACATACAAGCCCAAGTATGCACATTTCATACCTCCGTCATGTGCACCAGGAGAAGCAGATTAAACGTGAAGCTGTGGATGCTGCGACGACTGCCTACACGCCCTGGTCTTTCTTGGCTCACTCAGATGACATGACACTAAAACCATGCGTACAAATGGCTCTTTGTTGGCAGCAAACACTAGCACACCCTTATGGGATGGATCAGATCCACTTTAGGTCCAATCAAGGGGACATTTTGAGATTTGTAAAGCTAAAACCAAAATCTGCTCTGAAACGTTTCCACTCGTGTGGTATTTCACCTCAGGTTACAGTGTTAAAATCATTTTGTAAAACTATTTAACCCCCGGCCAACATGGAGACTGTACGTGTTAGAACCCCCCTGGTCCTCACAGCACTGTGGTCTCTGACTGCAGGATGGACTGGGTTCGGGAGTTGCGGTGAAACTGCACCGTGTGCTCTGAACCGTTCCTGGACGCGAAGGTGCTGTTGAAGTGGTGATCTCTGCTCAGACGGCAGTTCAGACACATGCTCCGCCACTTTCTCTTCAGCTCGCCTTGAACCTGCACGAACGAGTGAATAAATGATTTAAATGATATAAACAGATAGAACAGTGAATCAAAGTACAGTGAGGATTTTCTACTTCCCAGTCTGACCATGGTGTGTCTGCTTTGTTAGCACTGCCGTTATGGATATTTGGATAACGTGATTTAAAATATTTTTAATGAAAAAAAATCATAATGACAAAATTAGGACACACTCACAAATTTTAGCTCAAACCAAACAAATTGCTAAAATGATTTACAGCTTATCAAATGTTTCTACGAAACACTGAAATGGAGCTTTGCATTTTTAAATAAGCATGTTATCAGCTGGCTGCAGGCACATTCATGACGATATTTTACTGATGTTTTCTACAAATGGATGTTGACTGGAAGTACAACACTCAGCCCTGCTCAGCTGTACCACATACTGTACTGAGTCATTTCACAACATGAGCTCCTACCTCACTGTTTAGGAAACAGTACAGAATGGCCACCACCAGACCCTGAAAAAAAATAACAACACAGCAATCTTAAAAAATGACGAACATCAGGAACAACAAACATCAACAACATGAAGATTAACACAAGCAGTGATAGTTATACAGCACCTGAAAGGATCCGAGGGCCAGGTCAAAAAATATTTTATAATCTTCTGCGATGGACTCACTGAGAGAAACGAAGACCACGTAGTGGATCCCAAACAGAGGGATCAGCAGGAGAGTGGATTTGGCCAACCTCCTGAGAGGAACACACAAACGGTTGTTTGTCGCACCAAAGTGTATGTTAGTTCTTTCAGAAGTACTTTAGTTTGTATGCATACAAACACATCATACATGAGCGACCGCCCACCCAGCACCAGTCGCTGGAGTCACAGAGGTAACCATCAGTTTCTCTAAAACACAGTTAACCAGCCACTTTTGAATAACCTAGAGGGCCGTTTAAAAATACTTTCTGTTGCACTGAAAGTTTCTTTAAAATCCCCAGAGACTCTTCTAACCATGTGGATGAAAAATATTCTGTCCACTGAAAGATAAATAAGAGTTTCAACTTGGTTAAAACTCTTTCTGAATTTTTTTTTTCATCTCAAAAGCTCAAACGAGACTGAAACGATCTACATGGCGGTGGGAAGGTGGGCTTTGGAGAACGGAATACATTTGTGTAGTGTTGCATTACCACTAACTCCCATATAAGACGGTAAAATCCTCTCTCCCAGTATCACCCTCCAGCTGTCGACTCGGCTCAGACCCACACTCAGCTACACTGCAGTGACACTGAATCTACAGTTACACTAACAGGAGACGCTGCAGTGGAACAAACCGGGCTTATCCAGGCTTTTCATCACCTCTCTCTGAATCTCGTATCCCCGCTGCCGCAAGACATGAGAATACCTGACAACTCAGCACAGCTCAGATTTCACTGGAGGGTAAAACTGCCTGAAGATTAAACACACCACCTCTGACTAAGCAAAGACTTAAACAGAAACTGAACTGTGCAAGAATGTGCTGCTCCATGGAGATGTAAAGGTTTCACCCCCCCACTCTCCATTTCAGAAAGGCTGCATCATGAAACAACGTCTTGTTGAATGAGCGTCAGCGTCACTCTTATCCTTCCAGACATCGAACACTCGGGGAATAAAAAATGTTCTGGGCATCTCAGATTATCTGTTTATCTCTATTTTTATATATATATATATATATATATAGATTTATTTTGAGGCATTTAGCTGACACTCTTATCTACAGCAGCTTACACTGACTGAGCAGATGTGGTGTTTGCTTAATGACACGTACATGTCGATACAACTTCACCTTCAGGATGCATGCTGGGAAAAAAAAAAAAAACAGGTTTGTAGTACATATCCAAGAGGGCAGAGAGGAGATGATCTCTGCGTAGCTTTTCGCTGTTCACACCTTTACACAGCATCAAATCCTCGCCTCATGTGAGATACCTGTATTGTGATTGGTCGTTGCCGCCCACATCGGGACACCTCAGCTTCTGAACCAAGATCCGAATGATGCTGATGAAAAAGATGAAGTTCACCTTGGAGACGGAAAAGAAATAATGAGGAGTTCTCACAACAACCGGGCCTCTGAAACACATAAGGGTGATTTTATTTTTCCATGTTGGGCATTTTCCCACCCACTGAAAACACTGAAGGGAAAGTTCAGATCGAAAACAAAGAGCTAACAGAGCTAACGTTAATTAGCCAACTTGTTGCAGCTTTACCAGCGACAGCTGTAATACAGCATGAAATTAAGGACCAGCTACTACAAAAGCTTGATGTGTATTCTGTGCTGCACATGAAATCTGGAACGGGGGAGAGAACGAAGCGAAGGTTCAGTGGTGAAGCCGCTAAAATTAGCTTTCAACTGCAGTGTTTTTCATTCCATGGGAACCCACCTGGAACCTGAGTGAAGATGCCACATGACAAACTGTATGTAGTTATTTTTCGGATGTGTAGTCTTTTGAGCTTTATCTCTTTATGTGAATCATATTAAATTACATTTACATGTCTGGCAGCAGCATAAACAGGCTTACTTATCACATAAAGACCTTCATCTGCTTTTAAGAGTAACTTCTCCTTGCTGAGACCTTTAAAGGTTGAAACAGCTTACGTAACCCACAGGGAGAGCAAGAATACACTCAGCAGGAAATCCTGTGAAGTTAATACCCTGAGACATGGGGCGCCGACACATTATGTCGCTGTTACTGCTGCTAAAAAGAATGCTCACTGATGCCTGTAGATTTGTTAAACTATTCATTAAGCGTCACATTCCTTCAATGAGTTGTAAACAGAAATGTCGCATGTGGACAGAAACACTGCAAACAGACTTTAAACGTGCACATGAATGTTGGTCCTCCCATCGTCCTGTCGAATTTGATGCAACTGTTGAACTTTACTGACAGAAAACATGTTTGACGCGTTGATTGATTATTCACATTTAAAAGATAAACGAAACAGCTGCAGACCAAAGGAGCATTAATGGTGCTCAGCCTACCATAATGGAAAATCCGATTGGTCCGTTGATCACCCAGTTGGGTATGGGGTTGTCATTTCTCTCCCAGCATCTGAGGGCGCCATAAACAACCATAATGTTACTGTTATAGTGTTTATAATACATTTGTAAAACACACAACAGGAACAGAAAAGTGGAGGTGGTTACGAGCAGAGGGAGAGCCGAGGCTACTACCTGCTCAGCAAATGTTCAGCAGATGTTTTCCAGCCCTCCAACACTGGGGCAACACGTTGCTGATATTATTGCTGACACAAATATTTGATGTTCCCTCATGTTGTTCTGTTACTCTCCGGTTACCCTCAGACCCTTCCAGCTGTTTGTGAAACCTGACACAGCCTGATGGAACCATCACTTGAGGCTGAAATGCCTCTGAATCTCACATCAAGGTGAGTCACTCTATCAAGTCTCTACAAAGATCACACTTAAAAAATCTTAACTCAAAGTCTGTTTTTCTTTTTTTTTTTTCTCGAGCTTTCAGCTGCATTTCACTGCCTTTATCAACAGATGCCATTAGGTCACAGGTTAAAAGCAATTTATAGTAATGATGCAGCCCCACAGTGCGGAGCTGCATCATTCCCATCCTGTGTTATCACACTGCTCAGCTCTGTAATTGTTGTTGCAGAGTTGTTTCACCGTCAGGTTTAGAATACACCCACTCAGTGCGACTCAGTAATAAGCTGCAGTGTCAGCGGTAATAATGTGCAGAGAGGCCGAGCGGGTCCGAGGCACCGGGCTCATATGATGAATACTCAATGCAAATCTCTCCAGCTGAGTTATCCGCTAAAATGCTCTTTGACATGTGGGATATTATTTCTGGAAACCAAGCCGCACACTCATCTGTCTGTCTGCTGACAGGGTAATTTACGGACGTGATGCAAAGCTTGATGCAAAAATAAATAAATAATAAATAATGATATTTTATTAAAATGTGTCTTAATAACTTAATCCATGTAATATGTCTTGAAGGATATTACGACGCGCACAAATAAACTGTATCACGCTGTCGCGTTGATGAGTGATTGGCTGGTGGTGGCACTCACCCCGTGTCCTCCAGATAAATCCTCGTCATCACCCACGCAAACACGAACACAGTGGGGATTCCTGTGGACAGCCACGAGGAAAACATTGGTATGATGAAACAGGATCTATCTATTGTTTACATCTGAGACAATCACAGACTGTTGTTGTTGTTGTCAGACAGAAAACGTTGGTGTGCTCAGCTCTGTTTCTGTGCTGCAGTCACCTGCTCTTCAACAACTTAACAGATCTCTGCAGCTCTCTGACATTTCAAAGCATTTTCACTTTCAATAGAAGTTTGATAAATAGTTTTTATGCTTAAGTTTGCGAGTGACAACGAAGGATTTTCGCTTCACACCTTTCACTTAAGTCCAAACTTTCTTTGCTGGAAACTCTGAGACTGATCCACACACTGACATGTAGCTATTCAGTTACCACAAAAACAAACCAAAAGAAAACAAAAACCTACCCCAGCCGATGAACATGTAGACGATGAAATGTCTGTTCTCAGAGAAGATGACGACGAGCAGAGTGTGGAGGTACAGACCCTCCACCAGCAGCCAGAAGAAGTTGGCCATGATGAAGTACTGGAAAAACACCAAGCTGGCTTTACATCCCACCTGGAAAACACACAAACCATCCAGCATGGGCAATGATGCATGTTATAGGAATACCTACAGCTTTCTTCTCTGAGCATCGCGTTGTTTATCTTTGCAGGGTTGTTTGTGTGTGTGACTGCAGTGATGGGTCTCTATGAGCTCATAGAGAAATGAGAGGAAACAAAAAGGGAAATTTCTGGAGGAGAACTTCAGGCATAAAATTAGTTTTTAGACTTTTTCACTTCCAACTGGGGGCTGCTGGTTTTTAGTCTAAATTCTTCTGGCTATTCAAAAAACTGAAACATGAATGAAATATCTGATCTGTAATGATGAATAATGAAAACAGTTTAAGGTGCAGGAATGGTCTGAGAAATTTCTATGGACATGTTTGACTTTTTTTTTTTCTGTGACTCTGGATCTCCATTGGAATCCATTGTAACTGCTGTGAGTCCAACTTAACTACAGCTACTGTCCCCTGCAAACTTTAAAAGCCACATGAAAAAGCCTGCAAATGGTAATTTGATAGATTTTTGGCAGCGTGTTTTATTAAATGCAGATGATTTTCAGTGACATATTGGTATCATTATTACACAGCATGTGGCTGAGGAGGAGGTTCTTCATTCTCCCTGAATTAGACAACGTATAGTCAGTCAAACTGAATTAAGTCCTGATATCAGTAAATTACCTGTCACAGCAGATGGTTTGTCAGTTTTTATCGTGTTGATAATGCTGAGAAGTTTGCAAAAAAAAAATACAAGTAAATAGAAAAATGCAGTGTCTCATTTCTGTAAAACCTAATTTACATTTTCAATTTCAGCTTCACACTAGAACTGTTTCCCCTCTGTGACAGTTGTGCTGTTAACACGAGTGTGTCGCCCGCTCGCTTCCCTCAGGACACGACTGGGCTCGGGGAGGACGGGGAGGACAGGGGGGACGGGCTGGGGGGAGCAGGGTTTGCCCTCACCAGAGACGGCTGGTTGGAGCACTGAGAGGTTCGGTTGAAGAGGATGTCGTCTTTCACCAGCACGGCCACAGCTCTCAGGATGAAGGAGAAGAAGAGGTTGAGGTGGATGTAGTTCCTGGTGCAGTGGAGCTTCCTGCACAGGTGTTACAGATACACAACATGATGCAGGTGATGGAAAAACAAAAGGATGTGTTGAACAGTAACTGAATTATGTGTCTTGATTAAAATTTCTTTTCACAGACGTGGTTTATGCATATTTACCACATTAAGTTCAAAAGTTTCACTGCTCTGGTCAAATCCCCCGAGGCTTTTTAAAACAAATCCCAACAGCAAAAAAAAAAATAATAATAATTTAAATAAATAAATAAACAAAAACGCTCCAATCAACACATTTTAAATTAACAAAATATCCAATTTACCCGCAAACCGAGAGGCGCACACACACACACATACACACATACACATACACATACACACACACACACACACACACACACACACACACACACACACACACACACACACACAAACATATCTGCTGATGATTAATCATAAAATTGAGAAATGAAAATGTGTCTAATTGCAGTGCTTGTTCATTAAAATCCAATTAATCCAAAGGCGCTTCCTCAGACTCTGCTGACAAACCAAACACCAGAAAGAAACTGGATTTTTATTTATTTATTTATTTATTTATTTATTATTTATTTATTTATTTTTCAGCCTCCCCACAGGGACCACTAATGTTTTATCTGGAGTAATAATATTGTGATATCTGGTCTTACCGGAACATACAGAGGATGGCGCTCCCTGTGGTGAGGGCGATCAGAGACAGACTGTGGCCCAGAGTGTACAACGTCTGCACGACCATGTAGAAGACCAGCTGAGGACAGAGGACAGACAGAGGAGGAGGTGAGTCATCGCTCTTCTCATACATCTCTGACATCTCTGAATCTTTCTGAACCCAGAACTTACAAACTACTGAAACAAGTTGTTTGAGCAACACAGGCCAGACTGAGCTGACATCACTCAAGTGCACATATACCTCAACGTAGTTTATGCAAAATATACAGTGACAGAGATAAATATTAGATAAATAACGTGGTGCTAACCATACGTATGCACAAAATATTAACAAAGCTAATCTGCTGTCAAGCAATACAAGCAGAACAAAGATGGCCGTCGTCTGCACCGTGTGTTTTTCTGCTCTGCTGTTCAGACACAACTAATCTAAGACACGAAGAGGGAGATTGAAAAGTAAGGAAGCGAGTGTTATAATGTGAAGATCAAAGATCTTAATGGACTTTCACATTTCATTTATCAGCATTATGTTATGATTAAAATGACTGTGATTATTATTATTGGTTATGGGTGCAGATCTGGCATTACTGGTAAAAATCACTGCCAGAGGGCGAGACAGCAGTGTGTGTGTGTGTGTGTGTGAGAGAGAGAAAGAGAGAGAGAGAGAGAGAGAGAGAGAGAGAGAGAGAGAGAGAGAGAGAGGCAGGACAGCACAATAGGCAATTCAGTGCTTCCATTTCTGACCCAAAATGAGCCAAACGAACAGACAGGACGAAGCCACAGTTACACAACAGCACGGAGCCAAAAAGTATGAACACACAGGAGAGCAGACGTCTGATTTCATGGTTATATTATTATTATTTATTATATGCAGCACAGAAACTGAGCTATTGACTTAAAAATGCATATGATATTTGCCTCCAATGTGAAGACAAAGACACACAGATCTAAAACTTTACTCACCTGTGACATCTCTTTTTTACATGAATCTGGACTCATTTTTTACAAAGCAGAGAGGGATTATTTAAAATATCAGCCAATGAGACATCAGCAAGCTTTTTATTTTCCCCACAGCCACGCTGCTAGCACAGCCACAAACTGCTTCGTGACGTCAGATTACAACATGAAATAATAAGATAAAATATTCTACAAACTAACTGTAGATATTTCAGGAGAAACAGAAAACGGGCTGCAAACAGTGGGAACACTGAGACCCTGCAGTCCATCCAGCCTGAACTCTCTGTGACCTTCTGTCCTGCTCCCGCTCTGCGTTGTGAAATGTCTTGTAATGTGTCAACACTAATTAACCAAGTCAAATTCCTTTTACTCAGAGAAATAAAAGCTGATTCAGAATATGTGGAACACTGAGAGATGATCTGACTTTCTGTTTTCTCCATCTTGGCTGAAGTCTTAAAAAAATAAAGCAAAAATCGTGTGAACAAATTTACAACCAGCACTTCTGTCCCTGCCCGTGTCCCTGCCCGTGTCCCTGCCTGTGTCCCATTTATATACACACATATACAGGTCTGGATCTGCGCGGCTGTGTCATCGACGCAGTTTGTTTATGGCTGCTCTGGCAGGACGTTACTGATGGTAAAATATCACTCTCTGCTGGGAGAGTCGCCTCCAGATGTTCTGACTGATGATGATCTTTACGCACAGAGCTGATCCTCTCGTGTGGTAAAACATTAAAGAGCTCTTTGTACCACAGAGTAACAGCAGGAGGGGTCGCCTTGATCCACGTGAACAAAATACATTTTCTTCCCAAAAGCAATAATTTATCCAGCAAACTGAATTTCAGACACGTCTTTAGAGGACAGACTTCACAAAGGTTACAAAAAAACAAGCATTATTTTTTTATTTTGAAAATATCGCTAAGCCTCTCTGCAATGCAGTTGCAAAAATGAGATATCAGTTTGCACTGAGGTTTGACTAAACTGAAAAATATGTTTGGTTTTGGTGCACATGTGTGACATTAAGCAGAATTCAGATTAAGAGGAAAGTTTGTGAAAAAAAAAAAAAAGGCAGGACCAGCTGATTTCTACCAGCTTTAAGACTCGGCTTCATCAGGACATAAAATATGTGTCCCTTGTGTCTGAGCACAGATGTGATGCAATAAGGCCTTTGTGCTTTGAATGAAGGTTTGCATCAGATCTGAGGACGATCATTACACTGCGAGTGTTGGAGGATCAAGAGAGAGAGTTTTGGGGTTTTTTTGCAGAGAAAACTTTTGTATCTGGCGAAGAAGAACAGATAATTTCCTGTTCCTCGGCTCAGAAACAAAGAGATTGAAATCTGCCAATAAATGCCCTCTGAGTGTGTGTGTGTGTGTGTGTGTGTTATCTTGCTTCCTGAGAAAAGATGTTGTGTGTTTGATTTCCTCTCCTGAGTTGTTTTTGAGAAAAAATTAGTGTTTGTTCATTCATTTGACGAGAAGCAAAAACTCGTCTGACGTCAAGATCACATTAGTCACAAACCCACACACACACACACTGAACCACCCCTCAGTTATTCTGCTATAGGCAGAAGCTGCTGAAGGAACTCCCATGATGCACTGAGCACTTCTTCTCTCTCCTCTCTCCCCCTTGTTTCTCTCCTCTCAGAACAACCCGTGGGGGCAGACAGAGGTCAGAGGTTTCCTCGTGTTAGGAAGGATTTTTTTTCTCTCCGCTGTCGCCGAGCGCTGCTGCTGGTGGGAACGGTTGGGTTTCTCTCTAATATTGTCAGGTCTTGACTTTACTCTGTAAAGTACCTTGAGGTAATGCATGTTACGATTTGGCGCTCTGTAAATAAAACGGAATTAAACTGAATTGAAAGTGCTCTCGTCTGCGACGGCTGCTGCTTACTTTGAGAAACAGACTGTGTTAAAACAAAAAAACCTGTGACTTTTCAGATACTGCACAGGAA
Source organism: Toxotes jaculatrix (assembly GCF_017976425.1). NCBI lineage: Eukaryota > Metazoa > Chordata > Actinopteri > Toxotidae > Toxotes > Toxotes jaculatrix. The sequence goes on along the minus strand of NC_054407.1, from coordinate 23,629,201 downwards.
CGTGCACATTCAGGTGTATTTGAGTCAACTATCATGTTTGAGTGAAGTGCCAATTTACCACACCATACAACATTTGATTTCTGTTAATTCTTAGTTTCTTCGCGATGATGACTTTGGGCCTTTAAACTACTTTAATTTTCAGTCCCATGGTCAAAAAGCTATTACCAACAGTTTGAAAACACCTGGTCTGCTGCTTCCAGATGAAGGTCGGCATCCTGCCTCTTTTTAACTTTCAGAGAGCAGCAGAAAATGAAAAGAGACATTTACATTCCTTTATGGACAAAGTTCCTTTGATCGCCGGTAAACTAATTCCCTTTAAAGAGGGAAAGCATGACGTCTGTCCCCTGGTTGTTACCGTACAAACCTACCATCACTCCGTTTGTTGGTTAGGCAAAGCTATGAACTGACTTCACCCCAGAAGGTTTGTCATTTCTTTTTCTGTTGTTTGAATTATAAAAGCTGAAGTTCATTCCTGTTTTCATGATTCTCGGGCCTTTCACACAGCTATTGAAGTGTTCCAATAACACACGAGGAAGCTGTTAGAAATAAATACTTCCTTTTATTTCTTTGTCCTTCAAAATACCACACTGAAGGTGGACCACTTCTATCTGAGAGACAGGCAGTACTGTTCAGGGCAGTTTGGGTGAATTGTACTGAGAAGAGGCAGAAATGGAGGAGTGAGAAATGGAAAGACGCAGCGACAGAAACGGAGAAGGGCCACGGGCAGACAGTTAGTTTAACAAGCACAAAGGGTGATTCAGAATACGACCAGTCGCGACCCAAAATGAACCACAGCGGCGAAAGAGGAGGGGAGCAGCAATTATCACTGTGTGGAGGCCAAACAAGGCCAAACAGCCTCCTCACCAAAAACCCTCCTTCTTCTCCGTCCCTGAACTGTATGGGTGGAGGAGAAATCACAGAACACCACAAAAAAAAACAGATGTTTGATAACATGTTCAACGTGTGAACTTGATAGGTACTAATTTCATTTTATGTTCATCACGTGTTCCTGCTGCACACGCGTGGCCAAAAAGAATCAGTTGCTGCAGATTTAAAAACTGCTTCCACCTTTGCAGTGTGACTGGAGCCGAGGAGATCATCCCACCAACGGTCTGTCTCTATAGCTTCACTGTGGCTTTACATAAATGGACGTCCAGCGAAAGGCTTCACATGCAGCATGTGAATAAAAAGGAATTACACAGACCTTGTAAAGAAGCTTATTAAATGTTTCACTTGAGGTTTAAACCTGAAAATGTCCTGCTTGGCTACGTGCCTGATGTTATACAAGCATTCTGGGAAGGGAAACACAAAATGACAACACTTTGTTTCACTGAATTGGTTCTACAGGAGGGAAGGCTAATGCTGTTTCCCAGATTGTTTTTTTTTTTTTCTTCATTAAATGACACAAAAAGCAGGAGAGCGCACTCACACACACAAACTGCTCACATTTAAACACGCATCACACCACTGCTGGGCATATTGACCTTTTAAAGACACAGGCCTTCATCGCTAACTGGTGTTAATTAACATCCACGCCCGCAGGCTTCGTCAATTACAGGCCGCTAATGGTCCATGTTATGTGACAGCTTCTCTCCCTGCTGCACTGTCCCAGCAGGGAGCCGTTACTGTTCAGGTGAAACACTGTTTCTCACATTTACAGCAACAACACACTGAAAGAACAGGAGGCAACAGGCGTTTCCTCTACCTTGTCCTGGCTCGTGTCCGACTCACACACACTGCTGATGTTCGGGAAAACCTCCGACCATCCAGCTGACGTGCACTTCCTGCTAATGTTACCTGTGAGAGGAGAAGAGATACAGAGCGAGTTATCTTCAAACTTCAGAGTGAGACCCTCTCTTTCTAAATAACTGATGTCAAAACTTTTTATTCTATCACTGTTTGAGCAACGGCCTGACTTTTCTCCAGGTCTGTCATTTCTTTTTCTTCCACATCACAGACCAGAGAACACCGACAATGTTTATTCCTCCTTTACTGAAAGCGCTCACACCTTTTCAGTTATTTGCAGGTTTACATCCCTTTGTCAAAAGGACAAGAACTGATAGCAGCGTGTTATTAACCTCAGCTTTAAAATGAATGGCAAAACACAAAGATCCCCCTTTCAGACAGTCTCTCTGTGGACTTTTGTTCACAAACCCGCTCGCCTCAAATGAGAGAGACAAACAAAGTCATTTAAATTTCATTTAATTAAACTGCACATGTGTTATCAACATTTTTAGCTCTGGGTAAACAGCAGACCGCTTATACGGTCATTTGCTTATCACCCACTGTTCGAGTGATTGACGACGTTGTGAGTCCTTTCGCAGGTTTCATAGTTACAATATTTTGGAGTCGACATGTGGACGAGGTCGGTGTGTGGGTGATTTGAAACGGATTTTTCAGATGAGAGTCCCTGGCACACGACAAAGCACGAGTACTAAACACTGCATGGCTAAATGAAGCTGAGCATCACTCAGTGCGTTTCAAATTGATTCCTCGTCCAGTAGGCAGTGAACTCCAGTGGGACGTTTTCCCAAAACCAATGCAGTGCACTGGAAGTTCATGTCCCTTGGAAATTCCCAGAATGCACTGTAAAAAGCATGAAGCATCTCTTGCTCACTGACTGGAAGTAACGTCATCGCACTTCTGCCTCGCTACACTCTTCACAAACCCTCTTCACAGTGTCACAGCAGGATAAACACAGTCGCAGCCAAGAGAATAGAAGTATGCTAAGTAGTCATATTACTGTAATACTGTTTACTGCTGTGATCACTATGGAAAAAGCCCCTTACAACACAGAACTATGTCTAACCAGACTTCATTCATAAATGTAGATATTTTTGCAGCTTCAGAATGTACGTCTGTGTCAAAATACGCAGCTTCTGATTGGATGTTTCTTACTGGTGCTGCTGGAAATGAGGTTGATGATAATAGTAAGACTAAAGTAAAGATGGATATGAGAGGAACTGCAGTCAGTGTTAATGTGGAAAAAATAAAGAGTTGGAGAGTTCTACAAAAAAAAAAACAACACACTGCCAAAGACTGGATATCGCTCTTTTTGAAAAAAAAAAAGCCTCAATAATTTCTTATTGACTCTGTGCTTTCATTTCGTTGCTGCCTGCTGATGTTAAATGTTCATGTTATGTAACGAGTCGTTTACTATTTCAGTAAAATGTAGTAACTTCAGGGGGCTGGGATCTGCCCCAGACAATGAAGCGTCAGCGTGTGCATTGGCTCTGGACAAGCTGCTGGGAGCTTACATAATGTTTAGTCATCAATGTAAATCAGAGCACGACTCAGAGTGGAAATCCAAACTGCCGTCTGGTCACTGGCTGGAAGAACCTCATGGATTTGGGAGGGAAACCACTGAGTCCACACATTCACACAGAGAGGTGAAAACTGAGAGTGAAGAAACAGGAGGTAGAAACAAGGATGGAAAGTTTTAATACTAAACCTTAATATCAACTCACTGCAGCAGGTCTCTAAATAGTCTGAATTTCAGGTGATGAAAAAGTGTAAAAAAAAAAAAGTAACATTATGATTTGATAAGCTGACACTGACATGACTAATGTGTAAGACAAAGCTGTTGAAGCGTTACAGAAAGAGACACAGGACACAGACTGAGGCCACAAGAAAACCTCAGAAACTCTAAATTCTGGTAAATATAAGAGGACCTAATTACACTGATGGCATTAGTACTTTGTTAAACCTCCGGTCTTTGTTTTATTACCATTAAATAAATAGGCCTGCTGCAGGGCCTGAGTCTTATACTACTTTCCAACAAGTCTTTGTGAAGACAGGTTTTAGTGTTTAGTAAGTATTTAAATATTTTACTGAAGTAAAAGTACAAGTAAAAGTACTGTGATCAAAGATTTACTTTAATATTTTACATAAATATTATCACAAAAATACGTGTAATGCATCAAAAGTAAAATTGCTCATTATGTGAAATGCCTTCTCTTTTGACACTGTTTGCATTAGATGGCAGACAGAAAAGACATGACAGGAAATGGAGGGAGAGAAGATGAAGGGACTGTTGCATCCTTTCATTATTATTTATACTGTTCCATGTGAAATCATAATCTGTAAAGGCTGACTCTGTAAACTGACTGATACAGAGAAACACTCTGACTTCACATGTTCTTCTTAATCAACAGGAATAAATTTACTCACCATTTCTGCCGAATAAAGTCTTGAGGACTCGAGGACAGGGGATGGTGACGGTCTCTCCGATCTCAGCTCGCTCCCAACACGCTATGTCGTCCCATGTTCCCCTGCAACCCGGCTCTGTGAAAAGCAAAAGTGGAGCCGTGAGTAGGTTTTTCTAACGTAAACCTGAGAGAGTGACCTCTGCAAAGCAATGTGGTGCATGTATGGAAACTATCAACACAGCAACTTTGCCAGGTGGAGCTGCAAAGGTTGAACTAAGTTCAACATTTATTTAGATATTCTTTTTAAAAGGAGAGAGTGTAACACAGTCTTCTACAGAGAGCGTTGCATGATGGGCTGTTTGCGGCCCTGATGTTGCAAGGCTGGCGAGTTTTCAGTCCATCTGTGGCGAGTCTTTCAGAGTCAGTCAGCTCTGTCAGTGTTTCGTTAGCTCAGTGTGACCTGCAGTACTTTGTGAAGGTTGGTCTCCACATGTCTTTACAGCAGAAATGAACCAGGGAGAAAATCCATCAAACAGAAGCTGTCACGGATGATGAGCGCAAAAAGAGAGTCTGAAAAATCATGTCGGAGGGAATGATGGCAAGAAGAGAGCGTGAGACATGAAACACAAATGTGGGTTTGTCCTGTTTGGACCAAGACAGTAAGATTTTCATGAACTCTCCATGTTTTCAGTCACAGGGTCAAATGTTGGTTCACATACAGCAGACGCTGAGCAGCTGCCGAGTTTTGGGGCAAGACAATTTGTTCTCTCTCATCAGAAAAACAGTCAGTGCCCCCGTTGTTTTCCTGCTGTCGACTGCTGAGGAATTCACTTTCTTACTGATGCAGCGCTCATGAATACAAATGCCTCACAGGCTGATATTCATTTCCAGAGCATCTCTCCTTCTGCTCGCTGTCATCCTGCCTTCATAATTGCAGAAACAAGTACAATGTTTGCGCTGTGGCCTCCAGTGACCCACAGTCTCTATTTACTGAAAAAAAAATACGACCTCTGCTCAGATAATTTCCTCCTATTTTTTTAAGGAAATTTTGTGTTTCATGTTTTGATCAGTGTAATTATCCTTTTATCAAAGATACTGTGAAGACCAGTGCATTTAAAAAACGCCCCAAAATTAGATTTTAGTCATATAAGGTATGAAACTCATGTGGCTTATGCAAAATTTAGCACAATTTGACTTGTTCTCTGGAGATTACTGTATATATGGTGCAAAACGATGATGTGTATAAGGGTCTGACCTGAGTCGTGTTGCAGTGGAGGCCCAGACGAGATGAGAAGTTCAGCCTGACACTTTGGGAAATGCACTAATGAGTTCAGGAGCATCTCTCTCTCTCTCTCTCTCTCTTTAAAATCTTATTATACATCCACTGGAAAAAGTGAAGTGCACTGATTTCAGAAACGTGTGGATGAGAAGATGTTTGTGCGTTGAGAGTTAGCTGTGTTACGACTCTGAGAAGAGGAGAAATCTGGATGCTGTTCATATCTGTTCAGAGCCAGTGATTATGTATTTATAATCAGCTACACCCCTGTGAGCTACATTACCTCAGCATAAACAGATCATTTACAACTATCACACACAGCACAATAAGACCAGACAGAAGCAATATCCTTTTTAAAACAATTATATTCCTCCACTGAACGCTGAAATGCTGAAAACGTTTGAAATGCTGCACTCTGTGGCACGCACCGGAGGAGAACTGCACACAATGTAAATCTCACCTCTCCTGTGTTTCAGCTGACAACATCATTACCCAGAGCGACCTGTAAAACTGAGGGATTGTTGTTTTGTCAGGGAACACGGCTGCTTACAGATACACTCGGTGTAACTTTGAGGTGTGAGCGGCAGAAGTCTGCCGAATCATCACCATGTTTTCAGTTGAGGTATTGCATCGTCATCGTCATCATCATCTTCATCACCTAAACTGAAACATCAACTTCTTCCTCCAAACAACAAAACTGTGCATCGGATGTTAGACACAGACACAGTGGGATCGTTCAGTCTGATGCCTTCTTCACGATCACTCACTCTGCTTTAACACTCTGAACGCTATTTTTAAAAAAATATCTTATTTAATAGTTTAATAGTTAGTTAGAACTATCCTCGGAGACAAGAAGAACAATGAGTCCTGAGACAGATGGTCTGGTCCCCTCTGAGATCAGATCCCAACTGTGGCAAGTTCTTCAAAGTGAAAATGCCCATTTATTCTGAATGGGAGGTAAAAGCTTTAATGATACATTACATTAGTACATAATACATTCATAAGTTTCAAACACCGGACTGACTCACTTCGTACTTTGTACAGAGACACGAAGACGGCGACAGCAAAAGAGAGGAAAAGGTAGTTTGAACAAGAAGAGTGAAAGTACAGAGGTAAAGAAAGGTTAAACAGGAAGAGAGAAAATGACAAAGACACTGAGAGACCAAGAGAGAAAAAAGAGCGGGAGAGGGGAAAGAGTGAGAGAACAAATGTCTTTGGGGGTAAAAATGGAATCTGGACTCATCGGTGCATGAGGAAAACTCCATCTACCCGCTAAGTGATCCATCCTTTCTCTGTGTGCTTTCACAGAAACACATCAGAGGCAACGACACACCAAAGGCACAGCAGCACACATCTGGAGGGGAATCCTCTGTCTGCGCTTTCTGATCTTTTTATTCTTTATTCGCTATAACATGAAGGCTGACTGAGCATGGTGCCCTTTTTCAGTGTCGCCCTGCTCCGGGGGTGTGGTGGGGGGTGTGGGGGGGAGCTCACAGTCCAGAGTTCACATGAGTGAAGATGAAAGTCAGGCTTGTTAACGCTGCAGAAACACTTGGGAAAATACAACTGTGTTTGGGGGAAGTTTTAGTTTGTTGCATAAAAAGAATAATAGCTTTTCTTTTCACAGGCGTTTCACTTTACAGATAAGACGTGTATTAAACATGTAAACTAGAACACAGCAGTTACATGCCATTATTATTTGTGCATTTTAGCATTTTAGAGGTAGATATGACCTAAAACCTTAAGGCAGCAGAGGAAAAGTTAGCTCAACCTTCTTGTTTCAAACTCAAACTAATTGGCTCTTATTTTAAGTGAGAACCGCAGTACAGTTGGTCTTATTTAGAAACTGAGGAGCCAGTTCAGTGCTGAGATAATTATGCAGGCGGTGAGTTACATCAGAAATGAGCCTTTCCTCTGAGGAAACAGCAGCAGCACATTTCATCTTCACCGCAACATGTCAAAGTTTCCTTCCAAACTTCTGAACATCTGGTTTGGAAAACAGCGACCTTTCTCCAAAATGTCCAGACTCCTACTGGCTGATAAAGTCATTAATACAATACAAAATAATTTTACAAATTAAAAAGGGATCTTTAAATAACACAGTTATTATTATAAGCTGAAGTTAAAAAGAAAGGTCGATGTCGTCTGCCTCAAACAGGACACATGACTAATCCATTAGGAAACTATTCTTGTGCATGATTGTTTAATTAGATCTCCTCATTGTCTGAAAGTCAAACTTAATAAAAGTTTGCTTTGATTTTACTTCCAGAAGTGTGAACAGATGGAAGAAAACACCTTTTTTTAATCAACGGTTTGTTGAATCATTCATTAATCTGCTTCATTAAAGAGTCATTAAAGTTTCCAATAGGCAAACTGAAAGTTTTAGTTACCAGTTAAATAGAATTACCCAGCAGTGAATAATGTAATCAGAATTTAAAAAAAAAAAAAAAAAGTAAAGCGGGTCATTATGTTTTAGTAAAGACTAATTTCTTTGAAGAAAAATGTAATGACTGTAAATGAGTTAGGTTGTATTTTTAATTCTGTTAAACAAACGAGTAATAGGTGAGTACTGCAGTGCACTGTGTGCAGATGTGCCTGCTCATACCGTTGTGTATGGAAAGTGTAAAGAACATTACAATTCATCATCAGGTTTAAACCAGTGTGTTAATTACTGCATCTCTCTGCTGAGGTCTGGGCATGTAAACACTGCCGGCTCTGCTTACATTTCTGACCGTGGCTGTCGGCTCGAGAGCGATCTGGAGTTTCGCTCGGTGCCCTCCACCACTCAGTGTCAGAAAGGTTAGTCTCAGTTTACAATTTATATTTATTATTTATTTTCGGTGAGAGTGAAGAATGGTAATGAGTCCATAACAACACGGGGGGAGTGCCCAGACCTTTGCCTTTGTCCCATACGTAGGCCTCATTATGTTTTTATTTCACAGTGTGTGAATTGCTCTGTGTTTTGCTCCTTAAACACTCTGCAGCAGTTTTACAGATTTAAATCCTGTTTTTCATTTTACTTGCTAAGAGCTAAGTGCATGATTAGCAGCATGTTGGCAGCAGCACAAAGCATAATTATCTTTAACCTGACTATATTTTCAAGTCTTTGTTACTTTCAGAAAAGGAAAAAAAAAGAAATAAAAAAGAAAGGTAAAAAATAAGAAGGGACTTTTTAATATTGGGTTCTGTTCCTCAACCTGTTTGACCGTCTCACTCCACGCCAACGCCTTCAAGGTCTCCCTCCCCGTTATATTTATACAAATAAGTGCCAAAATGCTTTATTTGCTCCATACATTATTCAGGAGTTTATCTGTGGTTCAGGGTTTAACCTTCAAAAGAATGAAAATAAACGTGAAATAATTCAGTGAATGTTTTTTTTCTTCTTCTTCTTTTTTTTTTTTAATCAGAAATGGTCTATACGTGAGTCAGCACGCTGCGGCATGCTTTTATATCCAGAACAGATACTTAGTTCAATAGATTAAAAAACAAAACAAAACAGAAAAGAAGTTTGTGTATGTTCAGTATTAGTTTTGTCTGAAGTCAATCAGGGCATAGAAATAATCTTACATCCTAACGTGAGATTTAATCTGTTCAGTCAGATCAGACGCGTCTCATACACAGATTTAGTTCAGGTATGATTTAGTTGGAATCCATTCCCAGCTACGTCACACGGGTTCTGGGTTTCCTGCCAGCGTCTGTTCAATAAGAGAAAGTGAGCTGAACTGGAATCTGCTGGCTTTTCAATCTGCATGGAAAGAAACAGGCCGAACTGCTGGACAGAATCCAAAACATGGGATTATCCTGCATCGTGAAAGCTGCTCACATCCTCACGACAGTGGTATGAATGTACTTACAGTATGTACCTGAGTCTTCATACATATATATATACTGTACATTTTCACTTGATCTTTCAGTCGACAGACTCTACTTGTGCTTAATGTTTCCTGTGTTAAGATCAAACACACGTCCTGAGTTTTACAGCATCTTCCTTTGTTTTTAAATGAAGTGGTGACTGTGACCTTTATGACCTTTATGGCTGCCTTCAGTCTCCTCCTCCCTCAGCTGCTTCAGACACTCCGCCCGGTCTCTCTCCACCTCCAACATAAAGTTACAGGTCGGATGCCGGCCGTCAACCTGCAGTGGAAGCAGAGGAAAAGAGGACGGTTTACTGCGCATGTTAAAGCCTCGCAAGGCGAGCAACAAGTGTCTTCATCAGACTGGAACCCTTCATCGGAATGGAGAAGAAAACCAAACAACTAAACATCCAACAACAAAATCCAGGGTCAAGACAAGCTGCTTAAACAGACCAGCCAACGCTCCCTCCCTCTCTCTCTCTCTCTCTCTCTCTCTCTCTCTCTCTCTGTGTGTGTGTGTGGGTAATTGTATGGCTACACACAGCAAGGGCCAGTTTGAGTTTTAAACCACTGGAGTGAGGACATTTCGTCTGGTCCTCACTGTGTGACACACCTTCAAAGGGCTGTTTGAGGGTTAAGACTCGGTTTTAGGGTTCAGGTTAGAGTCAGGTTTGGGTTAGAGTTACTGTGAGCAGCTCAGGAAGACACTGTATCAGTGAGGGCCCTCACAAAGATAGAAGTACAAAGTGTGTGTGTGTGTGTGTGTGTGTGTGTGTGTGTGTGATTAAAACCAGGAGAAGCTGATGAGTTGATAGCGTGTGAGGCACATAAATCCTGCAGAGGAAACACAGATGCTGCCAAACAACAAACCACCCTCCACATTTCTGAATATTAATGTCACTGCGTGCATGTGTGATTGTGTCACTATGAGTCTGCATAAGTTCACGCTACACATGCACAGTCTCCTGTACGTGTTTCACCGCTGAGTGTGTGTGTGAGAAAAGATAAATCATCTGATTCAGGCATTATTACAGACTCATGTAAACACTGTAGTCTGGTTACATCAGTGAGGTTGGTACACGAGGTCAGATGTCACTGGCACAGAGACCAACATGTGAACCGCCAGCGTGGTTTTAGTTTTTCCAGCGGGATTAATGCTTTGAAAAACTCAACTCTGACCTCAAACACGTCTCTGGCACATCTGTGCTGCTTTGTTGTTACTTCATCGGTCTAAATGCAGAGTATGCCATTCTCATGTTGTGGGATAAGCTAAAATCCTATTATTTTTCCCAATACATGCTAATTTACTCGGTTATCTTGCCATTAATAAGATCAACAGCATTTGAAAAAGTTCCCAGAGGGCAGAATCCTCTCCTGCCCATCACTCACTCGGCATGAGCCGAAGCTCGCAGACTACCACGAGCACCACGAGCCAGGAGCAGCAATTTGGTGCATCAAGCACCAAAACCATTTATCCGAAATGTGAATAACAGATTAGGATTCAGCTCTGGGTAGAACAGTCACCTCTCAAACCAACTTAGCTGAGCTCAAACTGAACGTGGAGATGAGCGTGTTTCGTAACACGTGGCAGAATTTTGTGAAATTCATCAGGCAACATGACTGAAATGCAACACTTCTGTTTACTGCAATGGCCTGCAGGAAGAAGAGAAGAAGAAAGAAGAAAAGTTAGGCTGGTAAGAAACATGAGCTGGGCTATAAGAAAAGACAGATGATTGCTTTTACTATCTGTCATTCCTTGAACTAATATTTCTGTTGTGGGGGAGAGGCTGGGCAGTGGGAAGCAGCCAGGAGGAGGGAAATTCATTTTTGGAAAAAGGCTGTGTTGTGTAATTCAACAAAGGTGCGTTTAGTCTGCTCGTTGTGTATTCACATTCATTTAATGCCTCAGAACATTGCCAAGTTTCTTTATTTGCGAGGTGAGGTTCTGTCCAGAGAGGAACAAAGAGGACAAACGATGACGATGGCGACTCTCTTCAATCACCTTTATTATCGTTTTGGTCCAGACACCTTCATCACGGAGCGTTATGCAGACGAAGATGACTGAAGGGTTGTGGTTCCTGCCCGGAACAATCTGAATTTCTTTGTTTTTATCTGGATCAAACAGTGTCCAGGCAACACCAAGGTGCTCATTACTGTGGTGTTTCTGCATTTCCCAGAGCCTGTCTGTCAATCAGACAGTGCAGATGGTGCTGTTATATCTAAGTTACAGCCACGGTGGCTCTTTCTGTTCAAGCTAACTACTGAGTTGTTCTTCTGCTGAATTCCAGACAAACCGGAGAAATCTTCATTTCCGTTTCACCCGTGCGCTTCCAGTGACAGCCAGCGTTCAGCTCGTGGAAAAAAAACGTTAACACACTGCAGATCCACCAGGCTGGACCACTGGTGCGTTACAGCAGCCAAGAAACCGACATTTATTTACATGTGAAAGTGGAGGAAAATTTATTTTACGGCTGGATGGAAACACAGTTTGGATCTCTCCTGCTCAGTGTTTCTCTCTCACACACAGTGAAATCAGTCTGTCTCATGTCGCTTCTACCAGCTCCACGTTCTCCTCGTTTCTGTGCCACGATTTCTGTCTCAGCCCTGTTCATTGGCCTCCTGTCCCCCAGACTGTTCCCCTTTGTGCTGCTCATGCTTCTAACCTCCAGTCGGCTAGCGTCCGGCAAAATCACGCCATCTTAAGACCAGCGACCCCGAGTTCAGGACTCTGAGTCGGCCATCCCCAGCCAATGTCACGTCTGTTCCTGAGGCATTTCCTGAGCCGGGGTCCCTGCCGACAACAAGTCAGCTTCTGCGGTCGTCGTCTCAGCCTCTGACGACGAGCCTGCTCGCCCTGACACCCTGCTTTTCATCACTTTGGTGTTTGAAGTCAAAGACATTTTACAGTCCCTGTTCCCACAGCTGTCCTGGTCAGTTCTAGTACCTCATGGTGGACAAGTTCTCCGTCAAAAAACGTTGAAAAGACAAACTCCACCGGAGAGAAAGCGAGATTCTCAGAGACACAGCCTTCATTGCCTGAATGCTGCTGACCTTTATTACAGTTCATGTAAAACCGAAGGCTTATAGACGGCACACACTTTAACATGCTAATATTTTCTAATTAGCATTTAACACAAAGTACAGATGAGTCTGATCATGATTGTCTTGAACTTTCTTCTACATTTTGTGCTGTCTTATCATAAAGGTTCTGTATAAATAAATATTGGAGTAAATGAATAACAGAGGGAGCATGTTTATTAAAAGTCAGTTCATGTGTGAGCTTTTAAAATGCTAATGGATCCGTCTTATCAGCTTCTTTCCTCATGTGTTTTCCGGCCATGGCTTCGTTTCAGAGGTGATGCAAACCAGCGGCTGCCGGCCGCCATCAAACGAGCTCTGTGGATGAGTATGCTGCCCTGAGCGTACGGATCTTACAGCTGAGGTTCACCGAGGAAGAAGCAGGTCCAGGCGATGCATGAACTTTGCAGCCGTTTCAAAAACAAGAGAAAGCACAACATAATAAATGAAAGTTAGATCTGCAAGAGAAAAAGCATGAACAGTCAGTATTTCATTGGAGCTTAAATGGTGTCGGCGGCTGCCTGAAAGTCATAATTTGTGTTTATAAACTTCCTTTTTTAAATTTAATTTTAATTTTAATTACTTTGTTGATCCCTCCTGGGGAAATGACTCTCTGCATTTTACCCACACCAAGTGAACGAAACACACACACACAAGAATGTACATGCATTAGAGATGCTGGGGCAGGGGGCTGCCCAATGAGGTGCCCGGGGAGCTGGGGTTGAATCGGTGCCTTGCTCAGGGGCACCACAGCCATGTCATACTGAACACGTGCTGTATGTTTATGCAAAAAAAAAGAATCCTTAACATGTTATTGATCGAGGAAATGAGCAGCATTCTTCACTCTGGATAAGAGGCTTAGAAAACCACCTCAAGTGTAAATGTGGTATCAGACATCAACAAAAAGACGACTGTACTCCTGTAACATCCCCACAGCAAAGACTTCATAGAAAAGAGTTAACAGTCCTTATCAGAGCCACCGTGTTTGTGGGCAGCAAAGCCTATTAGGACACAAACGCACACAGTTTATCAGATTACACAGATAGGGGAAACTGTGGTTTCCTGATTTCTTTTATCACAATAATCACACTGCAGGGGAGTCTTAGAGCACCGCGAAGCTCCACTGCCTCCAGCAGCCTCACACTCTGGTTCACTCACGAGTTTAGTTGGATATAATCTGACACAAAAACTTAATTTTAACGACAAGTCTTATCACAGCTTCAGCATCTGCGATCAAAAATCGTCTTTTCTTACTGAGCAGTTTAGACAGGGCCTGTTCAAGGTTCAGTGCCTTGCTTAAAGGCTCTCTGCAGAGATGGTAGTGGCATTTGGAGGCAAGACTGCGACTCCTTCATTTCTCCAGCTGGTCCTTTGGGTAACAAGCCTGCTATTCTGACCTTCAGGCCACAGTTGCCCCAAATCTCGGTCTTGTAAATAAACGGAGACTCCGTAAGGATCCACAGAAATGACTGTTGACCTCAGCGTCGGGCCTGAGGCACGACCCCACCCCGGCTTCACCATCTGCTTCAGGGTTTCTGTAAAGTCGAATTCTTTTATTTATGAATATTTCTTAATCTAAAAGGTGGTAAATTATGTCAGTTCTACAGCAGGGAGTTTGTTGTTGTCAAGCAAAAATATGTATGTATGAGAAAACCTCTCATCTAATACTCTGCCCTCACTGTGTGAGTAGACGCACAGCTCTGCCAGGAGCAAAACACACTTCAAGCAATCAAAACTGTAACCACACATCAAACACACCAACCTCTTATCTCAGCCCTTTAAAGTCTGTGCATTCTGTTGTTCTGGGACGTCACACACACAACATTCAACTATGAGATCAAACAGAACACTGGAACGTCATTAAATCTGATCTGAGGTCAGCTGCAGGAGATTCAAAGGTGTCACTGCCTTCAAATCAGTCATCAAATCCCATGTGCAGAAACCGTAATAATAACCTAAATGAAACTCTATGTTTGTGAGCTGTTTCAGTTTTCAGCAGAAACCACTAAGTCTGGGCTTCTACAAACACCGAGCGATGGAACACATCGTTAGTTTTGGTCTTATTGTCTCAAACAGAGTTTGAGACAAAGAGTCCATCAGTGGAATAAGCCAAATTTAAACCAGATTAAAAGAACTACAAGACACCAACACCACAGAGGGCTGTTAATATTTTTAGTGCCTCTATTATATTCCGCTCTGTTGTATGACGGCTGCACGTAACAGAAGCAAGTCTTTCATCTCATTGTGTTAATGTTCATGCTCATGGCACAAAAGCAACTGTTGGTGAGCAACTGCACACGAGGAATCGCAGCACTGTGTGTAATCAGAATGGATTATGCCTCTCTGCCTTTCTGTGGCCTAAATACAAAGACAACAAACAGCTTTCCAAAATGAGATCGTCTCATTTTGAAAAGCTGAAAAACAAAAAACAAAAAAAACCTTTGTATTACTTAAATGAGCTATGGATTTAACTATAGATGGATGTACAGTGGATTAGTGATGTAAAAGATACTGTCAGTGTGATCTGCTGGTCATTTGTTTCTCTTATCTTAGTTTCCTGTCAGCACGTTGCACAAAACCTTACAGGTAATAACACTTACAGGTAATGTCACACATACAGATGAAGTTGTGGTGGTTGTGTTATTTAATCATAAAACATCACTTTGACCAAATTACCTGAGCAAATCTTAATAAACCCATTATTCTTTTCTTTTAAAAAATAATTTTACATTCAAGCAAATGACCACAAATAATGTAACAAATAATAATGTCACGCGTCTTTAAGCTCACTGTTCTGCTGTTTTCTTCCAGCTGCAGCATGACACGACCTGCACAGCATCACAATGGCAGACAGACCCAGTCAGGGACTAGAAAGTGGAACATCTGGCAGCTGAAGAAGAGTCAGGTCATTTTCTCAGGAGTTGGAGGCTAACGTTAGAAAATACAGTGTTTTGCCAGTGTGGCAGCCGTAACAAGTTTTAGAACAGGATAGTTAGCCAGGGCTGTGTGTTACAGAAGGGGCCATAAATAGATAGATAGATAGATAGATAGATAGATAGATAGATAGATAGATAGATAGATAGATAGATAAATAAGGTGACTTTAAGCATATCTAAAGAGCAGTTCAATATCTTGGAAAATAGCTTGTTTGCTTTCTTTCCAGACAGGGCATGGTTAGCCTGGGTCACACAAGCTAGCTTAACTGTGTTCCTCCACAGTGCCTCTGACGCTCACTGATTAACACACTGTGCACATACACAAACACAAATGTAAAAATGACAAGTTAATAAGCAAATAAATAGATAAATAAATGAACGCTTCTTTAGCGATTCTTCTTCGAGTTTGATTTGGACAGTAAGAAAGTAAAACAGCACACAACCTTAAAGCTAACCATGACTACAGCTTCATGAAGCTTTGGCTAAAGTTCGTTATGGAAGATCTCTCCCTTCTGCTCCTCCCCATCACCACCACCACCACCTCCATGATGTCCAGGGACACCAGCGTCTGGACTCCAGGGGAAACTGTCTTACCTCCTGTCTTTATATGGGCCTACGCTTAATGAGGGCGGGTCTAATTGTCAAGACTCTCTCTGTTGCTTAAGGATGATAACTGGACATGTTAGCTTCTACTCAATACTGGCACATCCTGTTAGTGTGCCCTGCACTCTTGTGGCCTGAAAGGTGCACAACACCCAATCCTCGAAATACTCGATGTATTTAGAGGTCCGATCCTGAGTATATCAGCACCACAAAACTCAAAACTTCACAACTTCCCAGCGTTAGTTAGGTGCTGAAACTACTTCTCGGTAAACAACAGCTTTCCGGGGTTATCTCAACCACCATGCAACAGTTAAAACGGTTTCACTATCCCAAAGTTGGTAGAAAACTCTCTCAACCCACAGAAAAAAAAAATCTATTCTCCCTCCAAGAGGAAACATGTTGGAGCTGTCTGCACAGCATTAAACTGACCACAAGAGCCTGTATCACCACACGGCCAGGCAGCGAGACATGAAGACATGAAGGCAGCTGCCGCTTTCTGCTCCCCTGCTATGTGACCCCACCTTGGGCCACATGTGACTCATCCAATTTGTTTCCTTGAAAACAGGACAAGGACCAAGCACCGCAGTTATCGCCCAGCACCATTAATTACCGCAGCTCGCAGCATCCGGCTCACTACCCTGGATAACACTTCATCTGTACGCCACCTCTGCCGAATGAATACGCGTTAAATGTGTCCGTGACATGGCGCAATCGCCTCACATGCTTTGATGAGTCCAGCTTTGTTGATGCAGCTTCATGCTGCTGTTTCGTTTCTCACTCTCAGTCCATCCTATTTTCCAAAATAGGACGTGTTATATGTGATATGTGACATATCGTTTCAAGAAAAGATGCATCTTGTTGTGTTTGGGTAGGCGGATGTTAACTGTGTTTAATATCTAATAGTCTGTGAAAGCTGAAATGTGTGTGTGTGTGTTTTACACATTTTAGTGAGATGTTATGGTGATAAAGCTTCAAAGTGTCACTTGTGTTTTATGTCTATTTGGAGAAATGTAGGCTTGAAGCAGAATTCCAGTCTCGCTTTAGAGCTCGTTCCCTTTTTGCTGTTTCTTTTTGGAGGTGGGGGGGTGTGCGTAGGCTTGATCACTGCTTGGGTGGGAGTTGAGATTTTACATACTTTTGTGTTTTGTGTGTGAAATTCTGGGATAAAGTAAGCAACTTATCGGATGAATTATTGCCTGGCTGCACTGCAAGCACAGTGGTGTAGGTGTGATGTAGGCTTTGTGGATGCCGAAGCTTCCCGCTGATCCCTATGGAGGTGGACATACCTGCTCTCATCCCCCCTCCGTCCTCTATCGGCCCTGCCAGCTCTCTGCGTAGGCACTCTTTATCGTTTTAATACCACATGAGATGCGTACAACAGATCCTGTGTTTTGGAAAAAAGGCTAAACTCTCTGAGGTGAAATTGGGTTCACATTCCATAACGTTAAAACTAGGATCTTAAAGGTTGAGAGAGAGCGTTGAAATTGTAAATTACTGTACTAAAACATGCGATCTGAATTATTAAACCATTTTAGCATGAATTCAAAATTTAAACTAATATTAAAAGCATCTGCTGATCAGCACCTGAATGGTGATCTGAATGAGGGATCACTGTAATTATGCTGGGAGTGCAGGGGATTCTAGTAAGTATTCTAATGGAAAACTCTTCCCTGCAGTACAAGACGCCTTGTTCTCACTCATGTCTGTCATTATTCATGAGGATCTATGCGAAGTCCATGATCAATAACTTCTCCGTGAGCTCTCTGTGAATTCAGAGGAGTTAAAATACGACATCAGGCTCAGTAAAGTGCTGTGTGACCTGCTGTCAGTCACATTAATTTGATTCCCCCACATCATCACCAAAGCTGTCCAATGAAAGGAGTCCCTGTCCATTTCACTTCAGGTTTACTGCTTTCAGTTAATTTGTAATTAGTCAGTGTGAACACAAACTGGATCAGAAGTAAAAGACTCATCGGTCGAAACCAAATGAACCAACCTAGCGGTGTGAAAAACTGCGGATCGATCACACAATACACGCTCATAGTGTAAAATATCAACAGTTCTTATGTTTTTCTGACAAATGTCTCCTTGTGGAAAGCAAATGTGGACGTAGTGTGAGTTTGTAGTGTGTTTTGCCGTCCCTCTGCACATCCTGGAACAAGGTGACAGTCGATTAAAAAAAAAGAAAACAACCGAGAGACTTAATGGGTGATTACTGCCATCAGCCTCCTGCTGCTCCGACACAAAGGTTTCTCCATCACATCACCAAATGGGTGTTTAACATCTAGAGCAGGACATTTTCATCACTTGCTGCAGAAGTGCACAGTCTGAGCCTTTCCCCTCATCACAGCCCTGCGTAGCGTTTAATCTTGCATCTCAGATGGACGAAGGCTAAATCTCAAACGCACGCTAACAAGATATTAGCCTGTAAAACATCCAAACCCACAGATGGAAATCTGTCCAGCCAAGATGAGAACAGCAGGCTGAGGAGTCTCCACCACACACATTCTGATACCACTGATTTTTTGCTCAAAGCAAATATTCTAAACACAGCTCTGTGTTTAGTTTTTGCTCCACAAACTGTTTTCAAACCCACATTAGAACAAGAAATCTGGAAACTGAAACGTGTACAGACTGAAAATCGCAGCACAGCTGCTGACTTGTGACTGTCAGTGGGTTCATGCTCCATCAGTCACGAGCGAGGGAGAGTGAGAGGATGTGAAGCTTCTCTATCGACATGTAGATCAGAGCAGAGCAGTGAATGTTGTTAACAGGACCGGGGGGGAGATGTTTTGACAAGGCCCTCTGGGGTTCTTAGGCTCTGCAGTTTATTTTTCTATCTCTTTGATCAGGTTTATTTAATTTTAATTCTGTTCATAAAACGTATTTCTTTTGTTGAGAAGCGGGGAGGTAATGTAAGGTTTTTCTTAATTCTGCTCCTTTTTAGTCAAGGAACATGTGAAAGTTGGTTTAGTTACGGTATATTTTTTGGGTGAAATGTTCTGTTGGCAGGGACGAGCACATGAAATGAATGCTATGTGTGAATTAACCTTAACCTGAAGCACATGAAAGGGATTATACATGCTGCACACTGCTGAGACTGTTTTCCTGTCTTCCTTATTTTCTTAATTGGCATTAAGAGATTATCCTAAAATGGAAACCTGTGAGATTATATTTTTCATCTTCAGTCTGTATCTTTAATCACTAAATTGCCTCATGGCTCTTTCAGCTCTGCGCTTACCTGTCAGTCAAACTCTGAGGGCTTTGATGTCTTCTTACGTGGATGTTCTGTTGATAGTTTGGGTGCATTAGAGCTGGAAGTGATGCAGCAGAATAACCACCTATTTACTGAAATTCTACTGTCTCACCGAGGGCACATGCTAGATGTTTCTTCTTCTTCTGGTTTGCTTCTCTGCCGTGCAGCTAATGAATGACATGCCCTAACCCAACCCTAACGTCATTCCCCCGGCAAAACTGGGACTCTGTACACGTGCTCGTAAAAACACTGAAACAGCATCACATGAACAACAAAACCGAGCCGTTCGGAGCTCTGATTAAGTTTCACAAATATTGAAGATTCATGGTTTCAAAGTTCGGAATTAAAAAAGTCAGTCAAATTCAACTGGCAGAGTGAGCTAACGTTAGCTTGAGTAAATCTAACCTGGGATGGGAGGAGGGTGAGGGAGAGGGAGAGCAGCTGGAGCAGCAGCATCAACAGCTGAGCTTGAGGACAGAGGAGGAACATCTGTAACACAGGTTTACAGCCTACCACAGTTACTACTTCTTCTTACGCTGGACTCTACAGTGACTCTACAGTGACTCTCTATCGCCTCTCGAGGTGCACAGTGGTATTACAACGGTCCAGGTCTGGCTGCTTAGCATACTAACCTCCATAGATATCCCTATAACTCTATACATAGACGCCTTTGACATAACGTCAAAACTGTTTTTCCTTCACATTTTGTTGATAATCTTTGCTCAGTTTTGAATGTTTTTTCCCTTCAACCTTCTCAAACATCTACAGCGATTCAATCATTCACAGGTAATGAAAAAAAACAGGATTTCTTTTCTTCTTTCTTGAATGAATTTTTTTTTTTTTTACCAGATGTGTGCTTACTCTGTTATCTAAAAAATGCCAGCTACAGCTGAATCCAGGCATCTGGTACCTCCTGTCCTGCCAAATAATATCAGCCAAAATCAACACAGATGACCTGGAGTCCGAACGTTGGCAGAGCCCTCCTTTGCTTATTCTTCATGTTCATTTCTTGTAAGTGAGTTTGTGTTTGAAGCTCTCCTGTGCTGACTGACTGGGATCTAGCTACCCTGCAGCCCGTGTGCAGACAGATGATGATAATATACCACTGTGGCCCCGAGCTTGTTCACACCTGAGCCCTTGCCGTCCTCTGGTGCACTGAGGCTGCAGAGAACACGCTCAGGCTGGAACATACACGGGGGCAAATCAACTCTTAATTATGCCCTTTAATTTTCTGTCTGTGTCACATCTGTGTGTTAATTGTGAGTTGTGTTATCACTCTGCATATATCTGTGTTTATATGTCTACTTATCTCTATTCGCACACCCCTCCTCTACTAACCTTTGACTTCTACTCACCTACGCATCCACACACACCACACACAGCACATTAAAGCGGTGGTAGAGGCTGTTCAAGGATCTGTTTTATAAATATAAAGCAATCCTTCTCTCGAACTTACGACACCAAAATTATATCATTTCTTATCCTATGGCATCCCCACAACCAAAACACTGGCACCAAGCATCCGGAGTATTTCCAGTGGGAAGTTTCTGAAATACTCCGGCCACTAAGGACTCATGTGCAATACTTTCTGTTAACTATCGCAACATGTGCAATTGACACTGAATGTAATACCAAAATGTGCAATACCGAATGCGACACTAATGTGCAATATATATATATATATATATAGTATACATACGTATCACACCATACTTAAATACATAAACAATACATGTGCACATCTGTTTATTTTGTAAATATTTTAGTTTATATTTTATTTTATACTTCAGATCTTTTATTATCTTATTTTACACTGCTTTTGCACTGATACTGGTGGTGGCTTAATCTCGTTGTACTTACGTATAATGACAATAAAGGCATTCTATTCTATTCTATTCCAAACTCCATTGACCTTATTTGAAATTTATTGTTAGAACAAAAGAAATAAAGACATCAGACACAGCCGGTGGAAATTACAGCCAAACAAACCCTACAATTTGGTATGATAACAGTTTCTATCCTTCTGAAGTGCCTTTGAGCAAGAAAGGCACTGAATCCCTACCAGAAAATAAGTGGGCAAGAGAGATGAGGGATTGCTAAAGAATGTGTTCCTGCATGAAAGGGTTTTTGTGTACTTGGGCCAGCAGCGTTCATCAGTTAGGTAATTAAACCACATTTGTTTTGGGTGATGTGAACATGTAGACAGCCCAGTCTGCTTTTAGTCTAAGCAGGCTTATGGGAACAGAGACAGAGAGCACTTCCACTGTTTATCCTGTGAGGTGGATCAACACAGGAAAGGAGCAGATCATAGATGAGGGACGGAAAGAAAGTGGGATAATAGCCGGAGGATGGCTCAACAAGAACAACCAGACGGTGGCAGATTATTTCCACAAATGATCTTAATTAATTAAAATATAAATGCTAGAGTACAACTCATAAGCGCTGGCAGGCTTAAGGCTGCAACTAACATCGATTAATCTGCCGTTTCTTTACTCAGTGAATCGTTTTGTCTATGAAATGTCAGAGAAAAGTGAAAAATCCCCTTTACAATTTCTCAGAGTTCAAGATGACATCTCCAAATGTCTTTTTTTTTTTTTTTTTGGTCTGACCAAGAGTCCAAATTCAATTTACGATGATACAAAACAGCAAAAAGCAGGAAATCCTCACATCAGAGAGACTGGAACCAGGCAATGTGCAGCATTTGTGGCATGAGGATTAATTTTCTGCCAATCAGCTAATTTCTTTGACTAATTCTTTCAGCTCCACTAATGCAATAATCTGCTGATCATTTATGTTATGTTATGTTTCCCTTAAAAAATGATTAAAGAGACTCATCTGTTAACAAAGCAGTTATTCAATGAACTTCTGTTCGTTGACTAACTGATTGATCGACTAACCATTTGAGCTCTAGATACAGTTTGTTAGAATTGGGTCCAGGTTTCAGGTCAGACCTGCTACAGCTCAATGGAAAAAAAAAAATAGACTTTACTTAGCTTAAACTCAGTTTAACCGCACATCATACTTCAATCAATTTCAGCTGAAACCATTTATTGATTAGTTGAAGAGTCGACTATTCAACTGTTTAAAATCAATTTTACAACCCAAATGTTCCTGAGTTGTTCCCGCCTCTCAAATGTGAATATTTATTGGTTTAATTCTCCTCTGTGTTAGTAACAACAACTAAACAATAGCAGGGCTGCCACTAACGATTATTATCATAATTAGTGATTAACTGGTTAGTCCATAAAATCTGAATGACAATAATAAACAAATGTCCATCGCAATTTACCAAAGCACAAATCTGAACACACGAGGAAGCTCTGGGCAGTGGGAAACCGTGATGACCTGCTTTTCACTATTCCCTGACATTTTACAGACCGAACAATTAAGCGATTAGTCGAGAAGGTGATAAGCAGATTAACGGATAATAAGGAAAACAATTATATTCAGCTCTATAATTAATCATCACAACCACAGGATATTTACAGTAAAACAGCAGAAACCAGAACACCCTGCGGCGGGATAACTCCACACGCCTCCCAGCTCCATGAAATTAGGATCAAATGTGTAATTTAACAATCTTTTCGACATATTGGCATCAAGGTGAGTGTGCAGAGAAAAGTAGATCCTCAGCTCATTTCATGAAGCAAAATACAGTGAGTGTTTAATCACTCTGTCACTCACAACATGGAAGTTCAAATCTAGAAAAAAAAAAAAAAAGACTCACCGAGAGCAAACACGCCGAGAAACACAAGGTGACCAGGAGCGAACTTCTCATCTTTCCCTCCTCAGGTATAGAAGTCGGTCAGCTGTCCTAACAGGAGAAACTCATTTAAACTCCACTTCAGTCTTTCATTCCCTGAACAGGATACGAGCTTCTTTTAATCCCATGACGAAGAAAAAAAAAACAAAAAAAAAAACAACACATATAAAAGACGAAGAGGAAACTCGGCAGCCGGTGATATCCTGAGTCCACACTGATCGCTCCCACAGAGCTGAATGTGCTCACAGACCAGTTCCCCGCAGCTCACTTCCACTGTCAACACCCCAGCAGTGAGATCTGACGCTTCCTGCTCTCACTTTCAAAATAAAACCTCTCTTGGTCATCACAGTAACATGGGATCAGTGTGGCATCCAGTTCAGAGCGCATTTATTGTTGTTTTCTTTATTTAATGTGGAAGTGCGGGCCTGTAGCTTGAGCAAAATCAGAGGCATTACCATGTCTGCACGGAGCTGGTGTCTCTTTTAGAATTTATTTAATTTTTATTATGAGTTGACAAAGGTCTGAATGGATCTTGGGGGCTGCAGCCTCTCAGATACCAGATACTACTTTCACCTCTTCAATGAAACAACATGAGAAGGGAAATCGCTGTGTGATCCCTCACAACTCATATTTATTTACACTAACGTTGCTTTCCATTCTGAAATACCTTCATACACAAGGTCAAGATTATATATTGTCGTACAAAAGGAACAGCAAACAGACTCAGTAAGAAAGAATTATCTACATAAAGTTAGTTACCATAAGCTTCTGTTCATACCAAATCAAATAAGACTGGAGCTGAAAAACTCCTGAATGTATTGAATTTGGGCAGAACTTGAATTTGGTCCACGGTTTATGGATTCAGCTTTTCATTTGTGAGAGGAATAATGTGTTGCTTCATCTTTCAAAGGTTACACAGTCTCACCTCAATAGTCAAAGCAACCTGACTACAGGCAGAATAAATACTGTTGTGTTAAACGTTCAGACAAACGTTCAGACAAATGTTCAGACAACTGGCCTAAAACCCAAACTCTAATGATTCGTCTCTCATGCAAAGGCTCCAGTGTTGTCTTAGAAAATTGACTTGACTTCTTCTTTGGGAGACTCTCACACTGGAGTACTTGAGATTGACTGAAAGCAAAATGTTTTTTTTTTTTTAAAGTAAATACAGTACAGGCACAATGGACAATTACCTAGGCAAACACATGCCCTCAGTTCAAACCACACCACTTTTTTGTGCGCAGGCTCTTTCCCCACAGTGTCCACTGTGAAATTAGTCTGAAAACGTCGTTACCACTTTGCAACGATTCAATAATTTGACTTTGACTTTGTCCAGTTCTCTGCTGCTCTGCAGGGCTCTCTTCAATACAGTTTGTCTTCTTGTCTTTTGGTGCAGGCAATGTTCATTTGAACTGTGTGTTTTTTGGTACATCACAGTGGGGTGATATATTTCTACATGTACTCATAGCTGTATTGGGCATTTCACCAGCGATCTGTAGAGGGCGCTATCTGTGCAGCCAACTAAAATTTACACAAAGGATGTATAAAAGTTTCTTAGCAAATGTGCTGGGAATTAATTTTGACCGTAAAAAAAGTTGTTAGGCATTAGCACTCGTTTCCACTGGTGTGAGTCTTTCAGACTTTCTGTTCCACGTTGAGCTTGTCATTGAATAAAGGTCAGTGAACTGTCTGAACACACACACACACACACACACACACACACACAAACACACGCACGCACACACACAGAAACACCCATTTCTGCTCTGTAAGTACACACATGCACAGCTGTGTACATGGTTTCTGTCTTGTACAGTAAACTCGTGAAAGCGGAGCGAGGATGAAGTGGCACATATTTACACAAAGCCAGAGGCCATCAGCTGCTCTGCTGTGGGCGAAAATATCAACACTGCATTAAAACGTGCAGACAGAAAAACCCAAAGCGGTCGCTCTCCATCCAACCGCTTCGATTGCTTTATGGCTTGTGTATAAACCCAAATTTAAACAGTGTGGTGTTGGGAGCATATTCTAAACGAGCATGTACCCATCCTGATCCAGATAAGGGAGGGAAAGTATCACTAGTCTTTTATTTTCCTTCTTGGTTTCTTTCCACACTTTCCACAAAACAATTAACACCTTACGTTCTACACTGGAACATTATTCTGTTGATTCACTGAGCGTAAAGTAAAAACTTATATTTCATTGGTCAACAGGTATCCAATCATGCTGATTCACAGTTTCAGGTTTTGAGATATCCCCAACACAACATGGGCGACTGGAATTTTGTTTGTTGTTGATTGAGCTCACTGAACAGTTTTCACTGGAACTGTTTACACTGAGGTCTGTTCATTGTCCAGAGTAATCGGGGCATAATTTATGGAAAGACATGTTGCTATTGATTTTTTCAAATGTTTTGGGAACCACTATAATGCATTCCCTATCCTTAACCGTTACAAATAAATGCCTGAACCCTACAACCCTCAAACAGCCCTTTAAAGGTGCGTCAGAAAGTGAGGACCAGCCAAAGGGATTCACTGACCGGCTGAAAAAAAAAAGGATGGATGATTGAAAAGGAAGTATCTTTTAATGGAGTGAAGCTCAAATCAACACTGTTAGAACAATACCTTCCCTGTTACCATCCACAGGGACCGAAAAGATCCGTGTCAGGTCCACGATGGGGCTCTGGCATGTAACTGTTAGAGAGGGAACTTTGATCACACTGACGATGTTTGTGAAGAGTCCACCCCAAAAGAGTGGCTGTCACAACTTTCTCTGTGCGTCCCTGAGGTTTGGGGTTAAGATCTGAATGTACAAGCACATGTTTTTGTGCGGGGGTCGACCATGGTCCACTGCAAATTCTACAAGTGTGATTTGGAAACTTGAAACCTTCAGCTCGATCAGACAGTGTACACTAAGAGCAGAGACGCAGTGAGGTTGGAGACGGCTTCCATCAAAAATATATTTGCATATTTATAGAATTTTCAGTACATAGGGAAACCCAAGTATGCTAAAAAAAAAAAAAAAAAAAAAAAGAAAGAAATCCTGTAGGTGGGACCAGGGGCGCCCCATCTCCCAAAAAATATTTACAAATTTAACATATAAATGAATAATTAATGGCGATCTGATATCAAAATAAAGGGAACATTTCTGCCCGTTTTTTTCAGTTTTTGGATTAAAGCAGCTGCTCAAGGTCAAAACAACAACAGCTGCCAACATAACAATTCAAATTTCATTTAACTTCATTATGTTTATCAGCATTTCTTCTGTTTTGATTCCCTTTGGCCTGAAACAGGATTTTGAGTGCTTGTCGTCTTTCTTCCTCGTCTACTTCTTTCCACTGCACTTCAGAATGGCTGCAAGGCAAACTCCACTTTTCTGTACAGCAGAAATGATTTGTCGATTAATTCCTGTCAAAAATGTGACAGTTCCAAGACATTTAATGACGCCATGTTGTGCTCTAGATGGGTGAACAAAACGCTGGACTTTAACTTGACAGACCTCTGTTCACTTCCCATTTCCAGCCACCTGTCGAAGTTAGTTTCTTTTAACCATGACAGCAGCTGTTGATGATCTTTCCCTGAGCAGCCTACACCCAACCCTTTCTGCCTCAGCTCTTACTGCATTTCTTTCCTCTTACCTGAACAGTCTGGAGACACAGGATGTTTGTTACCTCTGTGCTGAGGCTTTGCAAATTGCTCTTCTCCCACCCCCGTATTAGTAAGCACATTGTTCATCCTCCTCATCACCCCTCTCTCTATCATTACCCTGTACAGTTTCAGAGGAGAGCAAATGAAATTAGAAGGCTGCATTTGTCCTATAAGATAATCCTTTATCAACTTGGATGCGAGGACAGCCTGCAAACAAACACCTTCTCGAACAGCTTCTCATTTTTTAATCTAAAAATTCCATTCTACATTTCTCACCATGGGCATTTTGTTTGATTCTGTTGTCCTGTGGAAGTTACAGTGAGAGCTACAGCACAAAATAGTTTAATAAATCACTATTACAACAAATCAAAGTAAGGTCAACATAACAATTTACACGATTAACAGTTGAGTTGTGCTCTGATACATTTTCTGACTTTAGTACAGCAAAAACAGGCACTTGCCTTGTATTTCTGTTTTCAATTTGTTGCACTACCCAAGCTTTGCATATAAATGTACATATAATTCGAACTTAAATAACTATGCGGAGTTAACAACAAAAGAGAGGAGTTTTGTGAGACCCATTTCAGGTGGTTTAATGAAAAAAAAATCAACAAACAAGAAAAAATACCTGCTTTTATGTGCGGTGCAAATGGAACATCTAACCATCCAACTTAAAGCAATTACACTGTTAATTTGCTAAAGTTTACCTTTGTTGTTTTTATGGGTTTTTCGTCTCCATTTCCCCTGTGTCTTAATTACTACTTGCAAGGATACGCAGTCCATGCAAGCAACCAAAAAGGTAAGTTTATTTTTCCTTTATAGACTGTATTTATTGTCTCCTTGTGACTGCTGCTACAAACAAATTTCCCCAAGGGGATTAATAAAGTATCTCTAGCTATCTATCTATGATTCCAGATGTTAAAAGGTATGTAACCCTAAGAAACTCACCGATTTAAGAGCACTGGAATGTGGGTTCTGTATGGACCTCAGGACTACACGCTGTGCAGGAGGTTCCCGTTGTACTAAGTGCCACTGCCTATTTCAGCAGGAAAAAAAGTTTTTATAAGACAGTGTCATGAATTAACTTTATATGAAATGTCAGTGGACAGTCCCCACTTTCTCTCAGAATTTAATTCACTGTCTATGATGTGGATTTATAAGGCACAGCTGCTGTGATGCTTCAGTTTACAAACACTATCATGACATCTAGTGGGGACATGCTGGTAGCCATTCAAGTCTACACACATGCAAACCTGGACTAACTAGATGAGGGTTGCAACTAATAATTGTTTTCATTATCAATTAATCTTTTTTTGATAAATCAACCTTTAGTTTATGAAACATTGGTTAAAAAATGAAGAAAAAGAAAAATTAAAAATAATAATAAAAAAAATTGTGAAAGCTTTACCTACACCGTAGTTCCGGCCGCAAGATGGCGCCCGGGTCTGCTGCTGAGTTGGTGTTTTGAAGCTCCCTCCCTGTCGGAGGCTGACCTCTTTTCCGCGATGACGGTTTCCTGCGGGCTGCCTGAGACGGACTGGCCGCCCTCACGGCAGGGTGTTCTGAAGGGGAAGGAGGGTTAACAGAGTTTAGCTGGTCGGCATGCAGCTGGCTCGGCTGGCAGAGTGAATTTTAGTTTATTTTGCAAGGAAGAGCGAATGTCGGTGGCGGACAGCGGTGAGTGAGCTGCTTTCTCGGCGGTGAGCGCAGAGGAAGAAGTTGTTTTTTTTTTCCTTCTTTTTTTTTTTGGCTGGTGTTTGGTTCACGCAGTGCTGCTGGTGAAGTCGATACGTGTCAATCCGGAGAGAACGTCACGCCAGATTCCGCTCAAAAATGTGGCATTTAAGCGTTTCTCTACTTAACGAGGGATTATAACACAGCGTAAGCAGCCATATAAAGTGAATATTGGATTTAGTCGTCGGTGCTCTTCTATTCGGCGTACATACAACTAAATAATACAACACACATTTCAATAGAAATTCTACTTTACTAACCGTTTCACACTTGTTGCCGTCCATAGCTGGGTTAGCAGGAGATCGTGGGGCTAAAGGTTGAGGCACATTTCAGAGTTAAAATACTGCCTATACTTGCGTATAGGTTTATTGACTATATGCCAAATTGAAGAGTGAATCCAAGCGATTCGCTAGATATATGAAGTTCGATTCTTTCAAGTACGCGCTACTGTCAGTTTTCCCAGGAATAAAGGTAACAAAAAGTGGACGTTTTTGCAATGGAGTTTTGTACGACGTTCTCTCCAGACAGGGATGGGAGGTAGTCCCTGGAATGACAGCTCAGCCTGCAGCCTGCGTGGATGTGTAATGTAGGCTGTCACTTTTTTGAAGACTCGACGAACATTTTATTTTAGTCACCATATGCACTGTGGGAACTTCAGAATTATCAAACTAAATCATTTTTTAAATGCTGAAAACTAGCTAATGTGTACTTTTTACTAAGTTGGTTGATTCCTACTTAAGTGTTTGACCTTTGACCTGTGGACATAAAACTCTTGCATCATGAAGCCTCTGCTTTTCAGTGATGAAAGGATTACACCTTTGCTAGCCGTGGTGTGAGACAGCACACTAACATTTGCTCTGTTTGTCTAAATTGTCTTTTTAGTGGGGAAATGAGTAACAGGATGGAGGGTTCAGCGGGACCAGGTGTCAGGGAGAATGGACCGGTGGCGGCGCCCAGCAGCCCGGTGAGCTCCACAATGCCCGCGCCTCTCTCTCCGGAAGAGCTGGAAGAAGAGCAGCAGTCGTCACTGACAGAGGTCACCCAAATGTGGATTAAGTTTGCCAAGACCTTCGCCATCATCTTCCCGATCTACATCTTGGGATACTTTGAGTTCAGCTTCAGCTGGGTTCTGATCGGACTCGCCCTGTTGTTCTATTGGAGGAAGAACCATGGCAGTAAGGACTACAGGATAAACCGTGCCTTAGCCTTCCTGGAGCATGAGGAGAAAGCAGTGAGGCAAAGTGTGCCTACCACTGAGCTGCCACCGTGGGTAAGTCGTCATTGCTCTGTATTTTCCAAGCTTCACCCTTCCCTTGTCATCATAGACCTGCCTGACAAACTGACTGACAGAGACATCTGAGTTCCCTGGCATGTGTTCCCACTGGTTTCCCCCAGTTTCTTTGCTGCAAATGAAACGCCTTCATGTTTTTCTTTGGGAAACTTGAGATTAGCGCAGTCGTCATCCTTTGTGAGGAAAAAACAAAACAAAACACTACAGACAGAACGTCCCAGCCCACACTCTCTGTTCCCACATTCAGTCAAATCAAAAGAGCGGCCAGACACCCTGTAACTTCACTGTTTGGGTTAGAGGTTAACTTTCCGAACTCTTCAATTTGAGATGTTAAAACTGCATTGGAAACTTCAGCTATACCTAAGACAACACAAGTCTTGCCAGTGACTTATTTTGAGACATGCAGGATTTGAAATTAGTGACTAGCACTCACTTTTTGATGATGGGGAAACTGCAGTCATTTAAAGTCATGAAACATGGAGTGTTTGGGTAGTGCATCTACCTGAACCAGGAAAACTAATGTGGTGACTATCAGGGAAACCAGGGATAAACAGAGACATTTGTCTTTCACTTTAATTTTAATCCACAGAACAAAACAAAGTTTGTTGCTTGTTAATGAGGGTCTAATCAATAACCACTGGAAAGGTCACACATTCAAGCTCACCATCAGTTCCAGGATCTGACCTGTGCTAGACCCTTTATGATCATATCAATCCTGTTCACCGACCGAGGGAGCTGGAGTCCTCGGTTAATAATTTACACAGTGTAAAGCAGGAGAATCATGCAGGAGAATCATCAAACCTGTTCTGATTTTCACTTTCTGTATTCATCTCTCTGGTGTGGTGTGGTCGCCTGTCACTGTGCAGTCGGCCAACATAATGAGAAACCAAGTGGAGAAGGCGAAGGCAGACTGGCCACATGCCTTCCACATAGCTGCCATTCTCTCTCTCTGTCTGCTTATGCACTGGTGCTTACATGTGGCAGGATCCTCCAGTCAACAGTGCCAGTTCCCAGCATGAAGATTACCATGGGGCGTGTGCACTGAGGATGTTAACGTGAGAGAACCGGTGACATTAGCTTGTCTGAGCTAAATCTTTGACGTGCGGTGGCAGAGATCCGTGAGAGCACCTTGTTTTCCCCCAAAGCTTTTTTTTTTTTAGTGCGAGAGGCGACGGATGGAAAAGTTCGGTTCAGTAAAGCACTGTTCCCCTTCTGGTTTCCCAGCTTCACGAAATGCACAAATATGTGATATTTAGAGGTGGATTTATGATTTAAGGTCACAGTTATTTTTATGTGTCCGACCACGCAACATACTGCTCAGGACATGTTGTTTTCATAGTGGCTGGTTCTCTATTTAGACTCTGTTAATGCTGTTATGCATTAATTTGCACATCAAAGAGAAAAAATTCAAATATCTTTAAATATTTAAATATAAAAATAATAAAATGGTAATAAATCCTTAATCCTTGCTGCTTGTAATTGAATATATTAGATTCGATAGATATTTATTGATCATGAAAACAGTCGTTAGTTGTTCACAGCAACAGATTCTACAAATGACACTTGAACTGTGTCAGAATCTGTGATAGTTTGTGATAGTGAGATCCACACGGTGATAAAGAGGCTTCCATTCTGCGGTAACATTTTCTGTCATCGATGTTGATGCCAGAAAACTGGTGAGAGGCTGAGTGGATGGATGCCAGCCAGACCCAAACACAGTCCCCTCCCATCACAGATCATCGCGTCCGCACATCCATTATCACGCAGACCGTGATAAAAATGGTGCTCAGCAGCAGCCACCCCCCGGGCACTATGCAAAAACAGCAGTGTAGTGTGGAGCAGCTGTCGTGCTTGTTGTGTTGGGAGTCAGTAAGTTTTTGTCTTGACGTTTCATGTTTGCCCGAGTCTGTGTGACAGATGTTTTAGTCCACAAACAATGCGACTAATAATGACGTGTGGATGTGGAAACCAAACGATTCTGATTGACAGCTCTTTGTTTGGCTGATTAAAGGGAAACTGAGACACCAGTGAAAGAATGCCAAAGGATTAATGTGTCCTTCTGATAATGGGCAACAGTGCCAGACAATCAGTAGTGAACTTTGACCCCTGAAAGATACTCAGACGCTGTCAGTCTGTCTCTGCCCTTCATACAAGATACTTTATCTCCTTCACCTCTGTCAGACAAACCTCAAAACCCAACCCTGCACCAAAACAGCCATCTGTAGGAGCCCTACCGTATTAATGTTTCTGGCTGGCGTAGTAGTGAAATTAATTGTTTTAGTAAAATTTCCAAAAGTAATTTAAAAATGCTCATTGCAACTTTCCAGAGCACCGGGTGAGCTCTACAATTCTTTGGCAACAGAACAAAACCCTGTCATTTAAAAAGCTGGAGGTCGAGTATGTTTGGATTTTTTCATACAAAAATGTTGCTGGTTACTTTTCTTTTGATTTGATCAACTGATTAATCATCCAGTTGTTTCAGACCTGCCTGACATACCAGTGAATGACGAATGAAATGCTGCCGCTGCTTCCTCTGAAAATCAGAGGGCAAAATGATTTTCAGTGGCCGGTAAATAAATTCTTTACATTTTCAGAAAAGAATTCAATATCTAAATTATGATTATTATAGCCAAAAGTGGCTGTTGATACTTTCTGTCTTCCTAAACAAAAGAGCTTGGGAGCGATGTGTAATGGGCTGTGTGACAGGAGGAATCAGCCTTCTGGGATTTCAGAAGCAGAAATACTGTGACGTGGGTTTGTGTTAAGATGGAATAATCCCATGTGAGCTTTGTAATTTGTAAAGAGAAAAGCATGACTCATCATTTTTAATTTCACAAAGTGAGCCGATAGTTGCAACTAGAGATTATTTTCATCGCTGTCAGTTAAAAATATTAAAAAGAAAATGCCAGAAACTGTGACAGGTACAGCTCAACAAAGCCCAAAGGTCTTCAGCTCACACCGATACAAAACCAAGTAAAGCAGCAAACCTTTGAGACGTTTGGTATTTTTGGTTGATAAATTATTAATTGTTAAATATTGACTAACTGAGCAGCCATTTGATTCTAATGTGTCTGTTCTTGTTTTGTTTATCTCATCATTTCCATTTTCCTGTCATGAGGTTCGAGCAGAAGGTTTTCCTTTTTTTTTTGTTATTATTGCAGATTTCACACGTTGTTCTGCTGAAGCAGGAAGCAACAGGTCGATTTTTATCTGGAGCTGAATTTCAGTGTCCTGATAAAACACTGATCTAATTTCATTTAATTTGTGCTTCGCTTGCACAGCGGCAGACACAATGGACAGAGTGCAATATGCTGCATGAAACGTACACTTAGTCTCTATGTAAAATATAATATAATGTAATACACAGGTAAACAATAAACCAACTGTTATCATCACTGAAATATAGATTTTGGTGGAGAGCCCGCCTTCTTGGCTCGCTCAGCAGATATGCCTGGAATGAGGTTTGATAGGCAGCGTGGGCCGCAGCTCGTAGTTAGCAGGCCAAGAATGCCTGAGGTAATAGTACGGTTTTATCTTTGTGAGGACAAACTTCCCAGCTGCCTCGCTGCTCTCAGACACAACAAGATGCAACTGTACAGGCTTTTTCAGGAAAAGGTCGAGTTGTTGTCGTCTCACTGACACTGACAAAGTTTTCGAGGAGTCGTGACGATATCTGGACGCAGAGATAAAAAGTTCATTCTAGTTTCATCACAGGGCCAGAAATCCTGCGTCTGATTCAAGATTAGTATCAAGATCACGTGTGTTTGTACGCCGCCTGTAGCTCAGTGTGTCTGTGCATGGGAAAATACGTATGGCAAAAAGAAAGAAAATGATAGAAGATAATCAGATTAAGAATCACGTCTGCAAGCTTTGAAGCTGTTAATGTGATTAGCGGTTGAATGACATAATCTGTAATTGATTTTTGCTTCATTCACGTCGTCGTTCCAAAACAGAGGAATTAGCTGCAGCCACCAGCCACAACACACTGTCAAACTTCTGAAAACAGTTTAAAGGCTGTCGTCTGAATAACTGAAGTCATATTAGAAATGCATTTTATTTGACATCAAACAGGGTTAAAGTAAAAAAAAAAAAAATCTTTGCATTCTCATTTCAGTGAGTATAAATATAAACCTGTGTAATGAAAATTAGGCTTAAGTCCACAAAGGTCATCCCAGGTTACCGCTGGCTGCCTGAGTATGATGAATGCAGGGTCAGTGGTGGGGACTATGAAGAGATGTCTGCAACAGCAGCGCTACCGAGGAGGAATGAGGTCAGGCCAATAAACGAATGGTCTGGAAGTTTTACACACAGGCTGCAGGATGTAGGCCACAGATTTGTATAGTGAAGCCATTTAATCATCCTGTGTAACAGATTCACAAACGTTCTGTGTTCTGATGCTTAGTGTCACAGTGTTTTGGCTGGGTGTCATTTAATGAGGACTTATTATGTCCCTCTGTGACAGTAGCTCAAAGGACCTGTGTGTCCAATTAGAAGTATTAACGTTTGTTTTAAGGTTTAGAGGATTTTTCCTGGCTTTTTAGTGGTTTCACAGTGTGGATCCAGACGAGCGTGGGAGGGGGAGAGAAAGGGAAACAGGACAGATGTTGGCGTTAGGTAGAATGGGCCACTCCCTGACTCTTGTGTGATAGGTTTAGTGATTCAGTGACTGTGATTGATTTATCACATTTAACCTAATCAGAAGAAGTGACAGCGGAGAAAAACCGAAACAGACGAATGAAAGGCAGCACTTACTGCTTCACTCACAGTTCACACTCGGAATATTTTCATCTTCCCTTATGTTCCAGTAATAATTGGGTCAAATTTTCATTTCTGGTAACTCCCAGTTGTAGTGCTGACTGTAGGACAACTGGAATGAGAAATAATTGATAAATGCAGCTAATGTTTAAATATTTCTCCTTATCTTTTTTTTTTTTCATATTTTCTGTATTTTCTAATAACCTTTCTAAATGTGTAGGTAAAAGTGTGTTTGTAGATATGTGAATGTGCTTGTGTACATAACTAATATTCTATAATAATATATACATTACATTTTAAATGTGTAAATAAATAAAGTCAGTCTAAATGGTTCATTAACTCATGATGTCGATAGTGATTTTCCTCTGCACTACAGAACAGAGCCGTGTGAAGTATTTGGTTGTTTACATGTGGGTCTGGGTCACTGCAGGTGGACTATGACAGCGGCTGAGTCAGTGCCGTGTGGCTGCACTGGACAGTTTTAGGTGTGGGTGTGTGTAAGTTTGAATATGAAGCTGGGGCGGCGCAGTTCAGCTGAACCCCTTCCCTCCACAGCTCAACGTTAAACCAACCTGGTTAGAAACAACGTCCCTGTGTTTCTCCTCCTCCTCCTCCTCCTTGTTCTCTTCGTCTCCGTGTGCTCGTATGACACAGCATGGGTGGGGCCTCCCTGGTCTTTTGATGTGCCAAAGGGCAGGGCTCTGCTCCACAGCAGAGAATGGAAACAATGTGGAGGAACAGAAAAGGCCTTGTGCTGCTCTGTTCTGCTTTTACCTGCAGTCTGTAAGCGGTTGGACAGTTTTCTTTTGGTTCAGTCACTGTTAGGTTATTACACTGCTGACTTTTATTTTTATTAGACGGTTTTCTCATCTGAATCTGATGAACTGAGCTGAAATCTTAGCCCTCTGTAATAAAGAGGCCGGATCGTCCCATTCTTGTGTATCAGGAACGCCTGGAGGGAATTTCATTACATCTGGCACAAATGTCCGCTCGGACTCAAGGATGGGCCGATTTGAATTTGGTGTTCAGAGGTCAAAGGTCATGGCCACTGCAACGTCACAAAACATGCTTTTTAACACATACGCTAATTTATGACGAACACTAATTTTTAATAGGATAGACAGGTTGAAATGTCCTCAGTACATATGTGGGTCTGGACAGACATGGATGTAAACTACAACTTGACTGGTTAGCGGAGGTATACAACTGTGATTAAACAAATATTATAATATTTATTACTGTTTATATATGGTGACAAGCTAAAAAAATAAAAATAAGATTGTGTTCAGGCAAAGAGCCGCAGGGTTGAGTCTGATTGAAGAATGGTCGGTTGTGTCTTTCTAGCCTCAGCACAATAGAGCAGACTTCCTCAGTTCATCTGTCTCCTGGCTGCAGCTGATCCTCCTCATATCCTCGCCAGTCTCTCTCTCTCTCTCTCTCTGAGCCTAAATATAGACGTCAGCATGGAGAAACTGTCTTGTCGTGTAGGTTTCTTGTTTCTGCGCCTTTCAACGCCTTCTGCCGTCTGAGCGGAAGCTGACTGAGCAGCTTTTCTCGTTGTTTCTGTTGTCACCTTTGGAACGAGGACCTCTGTCCTCCCGTCGGAAACGGACAGTGGACAGTGACAGAGCGTGAACTCAGGATGATGACAGGCGATGCAGTTTTCTCTTAGTTTGTCAGCTGCAGTTTAAATCAGTACATTTATGCAGCGCTCAACAGAATCACTCACCGTGTCCACACCTCTGTGTTTGTTACACAGTCATGCTTTCTGTCGGGGGTGTGGCTGGAAAGGGAGGTTAGGATTTCCAAACAGCTGTTACATAGTTGAACCATGAGTCTCACCCACTTGGCAAGCTTTGACGCACACACACACACACACGCACACACACACACATCACTATCAGTCTGATCCGCATACTGTTTTTGAGGTTAGGGGGCATTTAGGCTGAAAACAGGAATGGATTACAAAAAAAGCAAGGGTCTGTCCTGGTGTGGGCGTGTTGCTGCAGGCAAAGGAAATATGATCCAAGGAGGCGAGTTTGAATAATGCATGCACAAGTTTGCAGGTTTCTGAGATGCAGTGCATCTATCAGACAAGATTTTACCAGTCTGGAAAGCTGTAACATTAAATCTGAACATCTGCGAGATAAACAGGAGAATTAAACCATTCAAAAAAACAAAAATCATACGGCTGGAATATACTGTATGCCTGGCCAACAGGATACTGAAGGAAAATGATGATACTAGGTTAGAACCAAATTAATTTTCACACCTTTCACACCTCCCAAAAATGACCAGGGGCCCTCCACACTGCCTTTTTGCATCGTGAACCATTGGTTTGTGCTTCTTTGCAGAAAGAGAGCGCCTCTCCTTCAGAGCAAGCAGAGCTAAAGCTTTCCCATCTTCCACTAAGAGCAGATGGAAATAAGTGACTGATGGTGAAAAACCTTTGTCCTTTCTTGGTCTAAAAACAGAGAAATGTTCCCAGTTTATTGAGGAAATGCATCAGTTTCCTTTCTTTGTGAGGCTACAGAGAGTTTAGTAGATCCTGGATGAATAAATTCTTTTTGTTTGGCCACTGTTTTATTCACCTCCTTCAGTCTCATTTATCTTGGATTCTGTAGTTTCAGTATCCAGAAATGTTCCTTTCTGCTTTGGTTGGTATTTCTGTCTCACATTTGTTTCCTCTTCTGCCCCTCATAGTTTTATCCCCAGTTTTATCTTTTTAACGCTGAGTCACTTTGGCTGTCTTGTTCCTCCCATGTGTTATTTCCTGTTTACTTTGTGTGGATGACATGTCATTCGCTCTTTGGCCTGAGTTTTAACTGCTCCTCTGTTTCCCTCACGTTTTTTATCCTTACACGGCCTGTTTCTCTGTTGTTTACCTTAAAATGGGAAGAAATTGTGCTTCTGTTTCTGTTTTATTGGCCAGTTGATTCATTCTTTTCTCCTTTTATGTCTTTGGATCCTCCTCCATTGGTGTGTCACACTGCAAGAGATGCAGCCAGTGTAGCAGTTAGAGCGATTACCCACCAAAGAACAGAGCAGGGACAGACCACAGCCACATCTGGTGTAGGTTAGTCTTGTGTTTTACCTTGAATAAACCTGCAGACAGACAGTGTAAACATACACAACCAACAGTTTGAATTCCATTTCCATCTTTGGCTGCACTCCAGTAACTTAGCCTTCCCACTCATCTGTAACCGTGTTGGAAATGGTGATAATTAACTGACGGCGCTACGGACACGGCGATGTGTAGTGAACGCTTCCTGATTTGGGATCTGGAGGTTGGTAGAATTGACTTCCTGTGTCTCAGTAATTTGAGACTGGTTGCAGGATTCTTGGGAAAGTCGAGTGGCATCTGTAGTAAAATGAGGCTGAGGCTCAGCAGTTAGCAGAGTTAGCGGAGGATTGGATGAGAGGGAACGAGTCAGTTTCTTCATTTCCAGGTGTTTGTATATGTTGTTTTTACCTTTTGTTCTCGCTGCAAACGACATATCCAGCAGGACAATAACGCTGTCACAGGCAAAGTCAGACCAAAAAATGGCGAGGCTGACTGTGTTAGCCGTCTCCATGGCAACATTAATACTTAATGTTTACGTCACCCACAACTTTGTTGTTTATGTGCATGTGCGATGCACGGTATGTGTTTCCTGGGCGGTGTCGTGTGTCACACGGGGCCACATGCACTATGTTTGTGTGAGACCAAGTGACTTTTCACGTGCGTGGAGAAGATACAGGCGGCATGCTGCTGTGTGTCTGAACTTACTTGAGTGTTTATCCCTCGTGTTTATGAAAGACGATCGTTAAGTGTTGAGCCACAATAATCGTTTGCAGACTTTTAGAGTGGAAATGTAAAATACCATTTTTTTTTTAGGGGTCATATTTCTTTAAAGATCCAGTCGGTACGTTTAAAACAATTTACAGTTTTGGTAAAGTAAAATTAAATAATTAGATTTACACATAAAAAATAAGCATTTTTGGATTTCTCAACTAATTCTACTAACAAATAAAAACCAGGTTTACTCGTGTTTAAGCGCATCAGGAGCAGAAATGTAAATCTAATTAAAAAGATTTAGATTTAGACTTTGTTTAATGTTTGCATATTTTGGAAGGGATAGCCTGCTGTGAGCACATACCAGTTTAGAAGTGCCAGGTTCACAAAATTATATACAAATATATTATTAAAAAAAATATAAAATAATAATTTAAAAATTATACAGTTTCAGTAAAAGTTACTTAAGCCTTAGTACAATGTACGTACATATATTTTTATGTTTATACATGATGCATAGTTCTTATGTTTTCAGCATAAAGGACTTTGATCTTTGGTCATTGAAATGTACATAGATGAAGAACACTTAAATGAGGAAGCACGCACAGGGACAGGCGGACACTTATGACAGTGAAAATCCCTCCTGGTCCTCATGTCCTTATTCTGTAATTTAAATGAAATGCATTTATGGTGCCATCCACAAAAACTCATTCATGTGCATCTGCCTCAGGCCTAAGTGCTTGTCCAGAATCCTCCCAGTGTGTCAGTTATATAACAGGTCCGTCACAGTCGACTCCCAGTCCTCCACAACAGCTTTGATGCTGCTGCACTGACATCCTGTCAGACTGCATCCCGCGGTGGCGTCGCAGACTCAGTCCTCTCAGGCAGTCAGCAAACCCCAGCCACTTAAAGACAGAAAACAATACCTGTTCTCAGTGTTCTCAGTAAAACATGCAGTGGTCATTCAGTAGTAGCAGAAGTCTGTTTGACAGATTTTCTCCGTGGTTTGTTTTTGCAGTAAAGACATCAGGAGATATTATGGATTGCAACTCTCTGTAAAATGCCGTAGGCGGCCTCCACTTTTTTTAAACCCGTGTCAGTGCGGTATCGGTCAGTAGGGTCTCCTTTCTCTCCAGAACTGTCTCAGCTTTCACTGTTCATTCGACTCAGGCACTGCACAAAAATGCTCAGGTGCTGTGCTGAAACCTCAGTATACTGCGGTGTTGTCAGTGTGGCCTGCCAGAGAGAACTGGCATGAACAGATAATACTGGGTCTAAACAAAGGGCTTGCAATGTGTTTATCTGTAGTAATTCGGCTTTACAAAGGAGCCTGGCACACACACACACACACACACACACACACACACACACACACACACACACACACACACACACACACACACACACACACACTCTGCTGTAATTACAGACCTGCACTTTGCTGAATAATTAAATGCACAGTGTCATTTTTTTTCCTCGTTTAATTTCTATAACGAAGTTTTACCTTTATTGCGTCGGGCTTTGCTTGGAGGGGCCTCTAGTATTTACTACCATCTCCCAGTAGAACACAATACAACACCACCATAAACTCAAAGTCTCCAGAATGACCATACAGCTGAATCAGCATCTCTTCAACACAGTTTTAATAAGAACTGAACATTACAACCTTTATGAATGGAGCCTTAGCTGCAGCTGGATGTCCTTGTCTTCTAACTCATGTCTCTCTGTCTTTAATTTCAGGTCCATTATCCAGATGTGGAGAGAGTGGAGTGGCTGAATAAGGTGCGTATACACTCACTCCCTTTATCACTCTGTCCTCGCCCACTGGTTTGCTCTACAGTGCATCAGGCGCTGTTAGCCTGTTAGCTAGCAGAGGCAGACTGGTAGGGTATATAAATAGGATCTGAATCTGGAGCTCTGATAGACCCCGACCCAGAGCTGCCACCTCCCCGGAGAGAAGGAGAGATGGGGGAGAGTGGTAGAGAGGTGGAGAGAGAGTGTGATAGAGAGATATTTGGAAAGAGAACCAGAGAGAGAGAGAGAATCTGGCACCTGGAAGAACATCACTTACTGTAAATGTTTACACAGAGTACTTCCAGTAAAAAGTTAATGGATGTGGATGAAGAGGAAAATAGCTTTGTAATATCCAAATCTCTCCATGTTGTATTTGCCCTTTAGGGCTGTTTAAATGTACAGAGAGTTTGATCTAAAGGGGCAATAAGAAAGCTTGAGTATATAAATGGATGTGAGCCCATCTCTGCCAGTAAAATGAATAAAAAAACAATTAGTCATAAATGAGAAAAAAATACCTGTGTTAAGTTAGAGTGCTGAAAGGTTAAACTTTCCTGGACCAGATCACAGAGATTGAACAGACGTGACAGGAGAGGTCATGAAGCTGTAGGTTTGTAAGAGGTGACCTCCGCTCAGTGTGAGGGGCAATAAAAAAACTTCACCAAACCATCAGACCATAATCATGATTGTAAATTTAGATTATTTTGACTTTTTTTTTTTGTTTT
The DNA here is from genome assembly GCF_017976425.1 of Toxotes jaculatrix. Taxonomy (NCBI): domain Eukaryota; kingdom Metazoa; phylum Chordata; class Actinopteri; family Toxotidae; genus Toxotes; species Toxotes jaculatrix. The sequence goes on along the minus strand of NC_054407.1, from coordinate 23,588,569 downwards.
TTTTAAAAAACTGTTTCTCAGGTAAAGTAATCAGTGCAGCAGTAGGTCAGATGGGAGAGTAGAGCAGGTCGGCCATTAATCGTAGGGTCGGTGGTTCGATCCCTGACTCAGTGTCACCAAGCACGTGGCAAGTCACGTTTTGGTCTCAGCCCGGTAAAGACCACGTGGGATTTGGACATGATGCATCTCTTTTTCTGTCTCCTTCTGTCCTCTCTCAGACGGTGAAGCAGATGTGGCCGTTCATCTGCCAGTTCGTGGACAAGCTGTTCAGGGAGACCATCGAGCCGGCGGTGAAGGGCGCCAACCCTCACCTCAGCTCCTTCTGCTTCACCAAGATCGACATGGGCGACAAGGTGATGAGAAAGCAACGCCGAGACTGTGATGATAACATCAGTACATGCATACTGCTTTGTAAAGTGTCACACGAGTGACGCCTACAAGTAAACATCAGAGCCATTTTTAGTTGTACCAGTTACAGCCGCTGTTGCTGTGTTCAGGTTCAGTACTTTTTTCAGGGTGGAGCAACAGTGAAAACACAAAAACCCTCAACTAGAACAATCAGAAAATTCTGCACCACAAAACAAATCAATAACAGCAGATGTAATATTCAGTGTGATGGGTTATCTAAAAATGAATGGAAAGGAAAGTCCCTGGTAGAATTTGAAATATCAAACTGTTGTAGGATTCAGAAACTGTTCAGCAGCGGTGGAAAGTATTATTCATTTTCACCAGCTGGGGCTAAAACGTGCAACATTACGGGTGTGCTTCTTTAATGTTGCTGCTCAGAGCTTTCAGAGTGCAGGTTTTTAGATCTTTCCTTGGTGTGTCTCTATTTTTGTCTTCTTTGTTGCTGTTGAACGTCCATGACTCGCATGAACTGAGTTTTCTACTCTGTCTCCATTTTAGAACGAGAGAACAAAAGCAGCAAAGCTTTCCTCTTCTTTTACTACCAAGCTGTCCGTTTGTTTCTTTCTTTTCTCACTTCTTTTCTGAAAGGTTTCGTCCAGACTCTGGTCAGATTTCAGAGAGATTTTCTCACTTGTACCCGTTTTATCGTATCTGTGTTTCTGCAGCCGCTGAGAGTGAACGGGGTCAAAGTTTACACAGAGAACGTGGACAAGAGGCAGATCATCATGGACCTGCAAATCAGGTACACACATCGCACGAACTGCACAAACTGTGCACTGACTGTTTATAATTTCTGAAAGGTAAGGCTAGTAACAATCTATATTTTTTGTAGTGTCCACAACCAACAATGCCTTTGTCTATTTCTTGTTCTGGATTAGAACGAGGGCACATGAAAACGTGACTGTTGTATTCCCTTCTTTCTTCTCTTCCGTTCACACTGTGATATGAGCCATCTAACTGCATTTTCCTTGGCTTTACTTTCAGTTTTGTGGGGAATACAGAGATTGACGTGGACATCAAGAAATACTATTGCAGAGCTGGAATCAAAAGTATACAGGTATGATTTTTACGCCGTGTCATGATGCAGCTTTGTTCAACCAGGGTTACATAAAGTGAAGATTGATGTCAGATGTGAGACTTCGTTGGTGGCAGTCCTCAATCCTTCGACCACGACCGCCACACTAACCCCGTGGCCTCTCCAGAGGCAGTTTTACATAATGTGTTGACACTGGACTGATAAAGGAGACGTTATCCACTCGACTGTTGGCACAGGATCAGGCCATATTTACTGTTCAGAGATCAGAGAGGGAGAGAAAGTGAGCGGGGAGAAGAGTCGGAAAGATTAACAGAGAGAAACGCTCACATGTGCGAGGGAGAGTGTGTGTGAGTGCGTCTGCCTCTGTGTGTGTTTTATAGATGTAGTCCTGGTGTGTGTGTGTGTGTCAGCTTTTCATTGGCTGCTGAGGAAATAAGCAGTTCTGATGCCAAAGACGTTAACTTAGAGCTTATTATGAACGATGAGACATACTGTTGGACGGTTTCCAGAGTCCTTCTCTATCGCTGGCTGTCAGCCTACATCAACTTTCCTCTTTTTTTCTTGTCTTTTCTTGCACGTCTCTTATTGAACAATAAAGCTCTTTCCTCCGGTTAAACTGATCCTGACACTGCACAACAATATCTTCTGCACGTGACCCACAGAGCCTCCTCCTCCAAGCAGGAACTGAGCTACAGGAGGGCGGTGAGGATAAACAAGAGGCTATCTTCAATCTTTCCACTGCGCCCATTTTGATGAGCAAAATGTTGGTATTTGATTACTCAGAGCGAGCTGCAACCAAATTTGGTGCTGCCGACGGGCCGTCTACATATCTGAGGTTTGAGTCACTGCAGCCGCTGAGAAAGCGACGTCTTAAATAATGAAAAGCTCTGAGGGGAAATACTCACATAACATTTCTCAAGAATCATCAGCTACGTCTGTGATTTCACCGACTTCGACCCGCACCAGTTTTTTTTTGCCTCTGCTGCAATTTTCACATTTTCACATTAGGACTTTTGCATTGTTGATGGATTCAAGTCCCAGATTTTCTCTCCTTATGACTCATAGCACCACAGTGGTTTTGTAATGTCAGCGCAGCCTTAGAATTAGTGGACACAGCCAAATGCTGAAGAGCCTGGTCTTGTTCATGCGTTTCAAATTGCATTGTAACACGAGGGTGGAGTTACAAAACAGGATAAACAAGCATATTATAACATAGTGCTGAGATCACACTGTAAAGGATCAGAGCAATAATGGCATGATCCAACAGGGGAAACAGTCTGACATGTTACATGTGTTGGACCGTGTGTTGGACCACCACCAGCACGTAGATGAGTGCAAACATGGGTCGTTCAGAAACATCCACGAGGCTGCTGCTTTTATGATTATGTGCATTCACAGGATGGATCAGCCAGTTATGTAGCCTGAAGCTAAATTCTTGTTGAAATTTATGGGTTGGGAGCTTTACTGTTCCAACACCGTTTTTCTTACTTAAACATCTATGACACCTCCATGACCATCACATGTTTGTTGACATTCCTGATCCCGGAAGTCTGTCTCCACGTTTCTGTGGAGACAGACGTTTCATGCAGGTGATGGGAGGTCACAAGTAAAGATAGGTTGGGGCTCTTCTTGCTGTCTGACACACCTCACAGCAGACATAGCGATAACAGACCACTTTAAATACATCTGAAAAGGCAATGAGCACAAATTTCAGTGAGATACAAATTCATATTGTATCATAATGTTGTGTGTGTGTGTTTTTTGTTCCCTGTCCAGCTTCATGGAGTGATGAGAGTGGTGATGGAGCCGCTGCTGGGTGACATGCCTCTGATCGGTGCCCTGTCTGTCTTTTTCCTCAAGAGACCAGTGAGTAACTTGACGTTTGACCTTTAACCTCATCCTCAGACTGCAGCTGAATCCAAATGTCCACCCTCTGGACTTGTGGACTGAGCTCTTTGTCTGATTTGTCTGATCTTTAATGAGTTTGCTGTAATGACACGCAGACGTGTTGCTGTAACATCATCAGCATCCACCCATCACTTAACCCTTACTGTTTGGCTCTGAAGGAATATGGCTCTGCTTGTTCTGTGAACCATAGCACTCAGTCTTCCTGAACGCCGCTTAGCTTCAGTGCAGCTTTATCAGTGCGTTCCTTCTCCCTGACTGCTGTCTTCCTTCCTGTTCCTCAACACATTTAATCTTGCAGATTTGCGCTTTGATACCTGGCACCCACAGGCAAAGAATCCCCATCAAAAGCCTCAAAAAGAGATCGGAAAATATTCCCTTCTCCTCCTGAAAGGTTTTTTTTTCAGGTTTTTTTATTGCAGTTTGATCTTTTTAGTATAAACAGTGAAGAAAAATCTGTACCCGTGGACAAACCTCTGTTGTTTCATTATGTAGTATAGCATCATATTGTCCAATCCTAACATAAGTAGGAAAACTCTACTACACTCCTACTGAAACCTCTAACTGTTGCTTGGTTACCTGCCACAGCCGCTGCAGCAGTCGACTAAGTCATCAGCCACAGCTTAAAGTTGGTGGTGTTCGGTTGGTTGTCGATGGTGTTTCTCCATCCTGTTCCTCCCACGCGTTGTGGCCGGTTGCCTGGCTGCAGACTGACAGCTGTGTTCTGACAGTGTGGCTCATCAGGAAGTGTTGGTGTCACTCAGCATCGACCAGCTTATTTCTACCCCGACGGCTTCGTTCCAGGCTGAAATATCTAATATAACTATTTGATTTACCATGAAATTTTGTGCAGACATTAATGTTGCAGACACCATGGGTCACAGTGACTTTTCAAACATTGTACCTACATGCAGTTAGCATGTTAGCGTTAACAAGCTATTTCAACAAAATGATGTTAAATTGGTCATATCAAAGCAGCAACAAAAAAAACTTCTTTATCGTTTGCACGTAGAAAAGAAACAACACAACCATGTTCCCCTTCTTTGTCTTTGACACACACGAAAACAGTCTCACACTGGTGAACGCACTCAGATAAAAGACCACAATCCCACGGCTCTGAATAGCTGCACTGCACATGGATAATTGGAAGGAGTCTGTAGAAATATTATAAATCACAGGGAGAAAGAAAAAACACTGAAGGGCAGGCGGTGTCTTGTCTTTATAGAAGTAGTTCTTAACATTTAGTGCTGCTGAGGTTCATGAAGGTTTCCCGCCTCACATTCAGCGTTTCTTCATGCTTCTGTAAACACTTCCTTGTTAAACATCTTGTTCTTGCCCATTACACTGCCAAACACATCACTGCTCATTATGTGATGAAGACAGCATAAATGGCTCTTCAATGCCATAAAGATTTAAATAATCTCCTTAATAAATCTCTTTAGTTTTCTCTTTACCTTCTCTTTGGTCCAGTTTTCTCTCTGGTAATGTTCATACGGCAGAAATGAAAAATCTAAGTTATCTGACATGTGCTGGCTTACACCTTAGATTTAGAACAGACTTTTCCTTATAATCTACCCATGTTCCACATGCAGCTCGTTTAATATTGCTTAGATTTTAAAATGTAATTAAACGTTACACGTTTATAATCACAATATTTCTTTACAACGTTGATATTTTAGTTTCATGCGTCAGTTTTCCTCACTGCTCTTCACTTGCCTCAGCTGTAAAAACAGCTTCCAGCGTTTGACATTTTAAGCTTCTTTCATAACCTTTTTCAGCTTTGCGGTCACTCTTAATCTCAGACATACTGACACACACACACACACACACACACACACACACACACACAAATACACAATCCTTCTCTCTCTGACTCACACTCAAACACACAAACGTCTGCCTTACATTGTCAGTGATATATTTTGATACACATTCGCACTGACATCAGCTCACACTGCTTTAATGGTCAGTGGACTGGTGTTATTTTGAGCACGACTCTGGTGAACTAAACGGTACAGTGTGTGAGCCACTGTGTGTGTGGGTGTGATGTTTGAACACTGACCAGCAGTCGGTCCACATCTGCTGCAGGAACAGGCTGCAGGCTGAGACCGGTTCGCCGTGTAAAACAGATGCTTCTGCTCCTCGATCCTGACTGATCTGTTTACTCTGGGAAAATCGAATTGGCCCGATGATCGGGACAAAGAGCCTTCCTGTCTCAGCCTGCCTCCCTCAGGCCTGGCTCTCACTGCTTACAGTCTCCACCTCAGCTCCAATCGTGGGATTGATTGATTCCCCGTTTTCAAAAAAGGGGTTTTCTGCCTTCATCATTAATCCCATTACTAGATTTATTCCTGCGACTTGCCTTTCCTCGTATACCTACTACTACAGAAATCACTGCTGTGCTGCTTTTGCTAGTTTATGGTTTGTCTGATACGACAGCAGCAGGAAGCACGGTATTCAGTTTGACGTCAGGGTGTGTCAGATGCGCGTGCTGTGATTCCCGTTACCCAGGTAACCCAGTTTCATGTTCAAGAGTATAAGCCTCACAACTGGGTTAGAAAACCAGGTTAAGCTCCCGTTCTGAATATGAGGATCCTGGTTCACATGCCTTTGTGATTCCGTTGTGAAGTTTGCAACTGTGTGCAGAACAAGTTGCTGCCTGCAGCGCCGGGTTTCATCATCTGTGCACATAATGATGATGATTTGCACATAATTATGGGCGACTTATAACGTGAATAACACCATGGTGGAGAGCAGCATCCCCTTTATACGTGTTACCATTAAATCTTTTCATACATACAGTTTGTTCTTTCTGAACTTGAACAACTGAAAGGCTCAACGTTAGCAGCTTAACTCGAAAAATAGAACCTACACAACATTTTTACACACTAAATTTGGAGGTGGCTATTTAAAAAGAGCAAAAAGAAAAAGGAGGTGGTATGTCTTATAAAAGCCAAATGTTTGAACTTTACTCCGGCTCTTCATTCACTGTGGATCTCTTGCCATAATGTTCCATCAGCGGTTAAATATTCTCCTTTTCTGGTGGTGATGAAAATATATTTCGTTTACAGTCCCTTAAAATGACCTTGTTATTGTAGCGTCTCACAGCTGATTATTTTCTAAATGTAATGTAATTTCCAAAGACAGATGAAATACCTCCCTCACACACTTCCTGTCTGTTTGAAGGCTAACCCAGTCCGCCCTGTTGTATTAATTACTGGGTCAATTGAATCAGAGTTTGGCTCCTGGTCTGTGGTTGTCTCTGACAGTGAGGAGCAGGTAAAGTGTAGAAGAAGAGCTCAGTGCTGGGAAAACTGGGAGAGTCTCACAGAGATTGTTGTAGAATTTCAACTCACCATACAGAAACCTTTGATTTAAATGAGATATTTCTGCTGATATTTTTTTTCATTGTCTAATTTATATTTCCTCTGTCTTTCAGTTGCTGGACATCAATTGGACAGGACTCACAAACATGCTGGACATTCCCGGTGTCAAGTAAGTGACTGTGTGTGAAGTGGTGGGACTGAGATCTGACAGCGTGCATGTGTTTTTATCTTCAAGTAATTTATTTGCATTTGTATGTGTGAGTTATTCGCTGTTGTCTGTGAATTAATCAGTAATCAGTAGTTAAGAGACACACTCACACTCACACACACACAGACACACACACACACACACACACACACACACACACACACACATCCAAATTCCTTTGATAATCATGACCAGGTGGCTTCACACAGTTCCTCAGGGAGCTAGCTGGCTATTAGAGAGAGCAGCAGCTGTGTGTGTGTGTGTGTGTGTGTGTGTGTGCGTGTGCGTGTGCGTGCAATAGAGACATGATGTCATCATGACTGTTTCTATTTTGTCTCCATGTGGACGTGCTCCCACACACTGTGGACATCCAATGCTTGGATCACAGCTGACTAAAATAAAGTGTTTTGCAAAGCACAGACACCGTACACACACACAGACACACACAGACACACACAGACACACACAGACACACACACACACAGACACACACAGACACACACACACACACACACACACACACACACACAGACACACACAGACACACACACACACAGACACACACAGACACACACACACACACAAGTTTAAAGGTAGCTTTTACCGCCTCTTACCTTTGACCTCTGATCACTCTGCGGTTAGAGGTCAAAGGTCATTATTCAGGTATAAAGACTTTTATTTCCTCCTCTGCCGTCTGAACATACGATCCCCCTCATTTCAGACTGGATGAAGATATTTGGCTCAGTTTCACGGGCTCTAACTGAAACACTGTGCATACTATCAGAGCCTGAAAGGACTTTGGAGTGTATGAATTCAAATTTCTGATTCAAATGAAACTGCATACAGAGAGCCAGTCACCCAACATGTTTTATTTCTCTGTGCGACTCACTCACTGATATGATAATTTGTCATTGCAGGAAACTGATCAACACAGACACGCCTAATATAATTCTGTTAGTTTATTGTATGTCATTTGTCTTAAACCACAAGTAACTGTTCCGAAATATCTTTACCAGCTAAGTTGGCGTCTACATCTTTTTTATTTTCATACCCAAGAAAAAAAAAATGAAGAGTCTCTCCTTTCTTCTGTTTTCCATTTAAGAAGCTTTGAGTTTTTCTGTTGAGCTAATGGAAATGTTAGTGGAACCAAATATGGCACAGAGTGAGGCTCGTAATTTCCCCTGGTGGCCTGTGGTACTGTCCCTGAGACTGCCATTAAAACTGCAGACAAGTAACTTTGACCAGCTTACAAGGTCAGTTATTATTGTTCTTGTTTTTTGGATTATAAATCCATTAGTGTTTGTTAGTTGTAAAATCATGTCACTGTAAAATCTGCGTGACATGAGTGTATGTGAGTGAATGGGGCCATATTGCGTAGTTCTCATTATACTTCCATGGTTCAGCTTTTCCCAGTGGCCTTTTTCTGTTTATTCAGATCTATGAGCTGAAATATAAAACATAACTCAGTCTTCTCAGTGGAAACCTTTTACTAACCTTAGTGCCGTATTTCAGCAAACAGGAAATAGATTTTTTTTTTTTTTTTCCACTCTGAACCCTCGTCAGTAGGAAAACTAAAATCAGAGTGATATTTGGAGCATGCAGAAGCACATCCTTCCCGTTCGGTATAATGAGAAAATGATGCTGGTGCTTTGAAGAGACGGTCCCAGCGGACACGCAGCCAGAGCGGCCTATCAGACTTTCAGACTCTGCTGCTGAAACCATTACATTAAGCACCAGGATCACAGAATGGATTAAGACCTTTATTTTTGCCCGCTAAGTGTTGGTATTTTTAGTAACGTTATTATGAAAGGAGAGCTGCTGCAGACGGAGATGTGATGTTGGGTGGATTTGGGAGAAGCATTTCCAGACAGGACTTTCCAGGACTTTGCTCTTTTAATGCCTCGTCGATCTTGAGAAAGATGCAGCAGTCTTCTGTTTTTTATTCCAAAGTTCTTTGTTTCATATGAAAGTGGAAAATACATTTGCAGCATCCATCTGACTCTTGTTCACTCTGTCGTGGAGAAGAAAGAATAGGGATGTTTGCAGTTTGACAGAAAAATGCACACTGAAAAGTTAGTAGTTTAAAACTTGATAACTTCATGTGCTTTCCCTCTTGGTTTTGTTCTGCTCTGTGTCTTTACCGGGTCTGGACGTGGTATTGGTTATTGAAGTTGTGGTGTTGGTGAGGTTATTAAGATGCATGACGTGGGGACCGACAGGTTGACATTGTCATTCATTGAACCTGCTTGACTTTTTTCTTTTTATTAAACTTTCATCCATTAGTTTTAATCTTTTGTTTTTCATTTATAGAAAAAAAAAGCCCAGTTTAAACTTAGAACAAGAACTATTAAGCATTTAACAGCCTAAAGTTGGGTAACACCCCTGCCCCCGCCACCTGCACAGTGCTGTTACCACTCTGCCTGGTGGTGTGGTTATTCCTCCACATTGACCTGTTGCTGTTTTCTGCTGGTTCACTGTTTGTTTTCTGCAGAGAAACTAGCTGCGGTTTTTAACAAGACTCCGCCTTGTGAAATGCAGCTTTCCTTGTTTGACGAGTTTGTGGGAAAACATCAGAGGCTGTGGGTGTTTCTGCTGTGATCGAGCTTCAGGCCTGCCCTGACCCCACCCTCGCTGCTCTCTTCCTGTGTGTGTCTCACATTTCCTCAGTGATTATTTGCATTTTTTTCCCTGAAACAGCAGGAAAACCTGAGGTCATTTTGTGTGTGTGTGTGAAATATAAATTACACACAAACACACACACACACCTAATACCAAAGTAAGCTCCTTTTAAAGGCATGATGGGATATGTGGAAACACAGTGGGTGTTTTAGTAACGGGACAGGCGGCAGCATTGCAAAATCCAACTCTCATCTGGTTGCAGTTATGTGATTGGTAAGCGAGCAGACCAGGAATCAGCATGTCAACGCTAAAATCAACTGTGCAATCACATGAAATTCCTGTATAAATCATCCCCAGGATCAGCTCTGTCAGAGGGGGGTGGAGTAAAGTTAGGTGAAGGAAAGCGATACAGCTGTGTTTTAATGCTGGATGCTGCTGCCCTCTAGAGGAAATGTTAATGTAGTGTGGCCTATAATAAACATATTCATTGATCTGAAGAGGAAAAAGTAAAATAGTGTGTAAAATAGTTTCTAACAGCTAAAAAAAAGATGCATGTCTCTGTCACAACACATCAGGACTTTAATTTAGTTTCTAGTTTCTCTGTCTTGGAAAAGTGTCTGTGTTCCTCTGGATAATCCAAAAACTAAACGTGGATCACACACTTACATTGACCACACTACTGTGAGGGTATCATATGTCTTCCTGGCTAAACACCAGCTGCAGCCTGGGTTTACTGTCGTCTCAGTGTACATACATGTTGTTTCCTGTTGGGATCAGTGAGGAAGCTGCTACGATATCAACACGTGAATCTTACGTAAATTGTTTCTGGAACCAGAGAAGAGCACAGTGTGTGTGTGTGTGTGTGCATGAGTGAACTTGTTGACACACGTGAAACATGTGTGTGGACATATAGACAGCTGCAGGTATGAACACACTCAGCAGTGTGATCCTGCAGAGCACGAGAAAACCTGCTGACTTACAAACATTTTTCCAAAAAATAAATTCCCTGTCTTTGTCCTTCGTTCTCTTCCTGCTCTCCTTCTTTCTTCTCTCCTTCTCTTCCTCCATCCTCTTCTCTCAGTGGTTTATGTGACAACATCATCCAGGACATCATCTACAGCCAACTGGTCCTGCCCAACGCAATCAAAATCCCTCTGGTGGGAGAGGCCCAGCTGGCCCAGCTACGCTTCCCCGTGCCCAAGGTAACAGAAAACACACACACACACACACACACACATCCTGTCCAGGCACTGCAAGTTCAGATTAGCTTGAAGCTAACTCGTGTAGCTGTCTATGAGGCCTGCTCGTCTCTCCAGTGCCTCCTGCTCTTACTCCCTTCACCACTGACTTATGTTTCCATCTTAGAGCTCCGTGGTCTTTCAGTTCTGAAAAACGCTGGAGCTCTTATTTCCATTGTAAACCTCATTAAAGCAAAATCTTTACTTTGAATAAAACTATACATCCTGTTCTTTAGGTGGAGGCGGGGAATCGGCTAACTTACCCCAGTCTTTTTTTAGTCCTCAACACTGTTTCCCCTTTTTCAGTTTACCTGAGGTTAATTTTCTATTGTTAAATAACTTCTCTACGTTCACTAAAGTATGAAATCATTTCAGAGATGTTCAACCATCCTCAGCTTCTGCTCTGTTACTCGTCTGTCTCCTCAGGGTGTCCTGAGAATCCACTTCCTCGAAGCCCAGGACTTGCTGGGTAAAGACAAGTTCCTGGGAGGGCTGATCAAAGGCAAGTCAGACCCGTATGGAGTCATCCAGGTCGGGACGCAGCTCTTCCAGAGCAAAGTCATCCACGAGACTGTCAACCCAAAGTGGAACGAAGTGTACGAGGTAAGTGACGCGGTCTGAAGGAGGATCTGTGCCACCAGCCTGAACGGGGACGGTCACACGGTCCTGTTCAGTCTGTTACTGTCGAGTGTGCACCAGCCCTGTGTGAAGTGTGTGTGTCTGTGCTTTCAGGCCTTGGTGTACGATCACTCAGGACCGAATCTGGGGATTGAGCTGTTTGATGAAGACCCTGATAAAGACGACTTTCTGGGAAGGTACTGCTTCTGTAGTGTTGCCTGCTACTCGCACTAAAAACACAAACACGGCACTTCTATCTCTTACGGCTGATGATTTCTAAATATTTTGTGTAAGTAAAGGCACTTTTTTTAAATAAGAGTTTCCACTGTACATAATAGGATTTCACACTCGAGTTATCTGATAGCAGAGCTTCATCAAAGGACAGCGCCCCTGAAAGCGATCAGTGCTTTCACCCTGAATTCTCAGAGGTGTTTAATGAGTGCAGCGCCGCGTGACTGACTTTAATTTCCCACCAGAGCCCATTAACTCTCCGTTGTGTTAGAGACAGCCACGCTGTGTGTGTGTGTGTGTGTGTGTGTCTGCCTCGTTGACATGCCTTCGCTGAAAGTTTTGAGTTCTTTGTGACTTGTTTTTCAGTCTGATGATGGACCTGTCCGAGCTGCAGAAGGAACAGAGGGTCGATGAGGTAATCACCTGCACCTTCTCCCCACTGAGCTGCTCTCAAATCTTCAGCTCTTGTATATATTTTATAGAATTGAATTATGCATCGCGTCCACTGTGCAGCTGGAAACTGCTGTTGCATATTCAAACACTGATCCCAACAACGAACGTGTCTTTGTCTTCAGTGGTTTGTGTTGGACGATGTGGCCACAGGGAAGGTGCACCTCAAACTGGAGTGGTTGTCTCTGCTGCCCACGCCTGAGAAGCTGGACCAGGTACAGGCTTCACTTGCAGGAACCGTTATTGCGTAGCTGACCTCTGACCTCAGGCCAGTTACCGACCAGTCACGATGCCTCTTGTTTTTAAGGCACTGACGAGCATCAGAGCCGAACGCGGTCAAGCCAACGACGGCCTGTCGTCTGCGCTGCTCATCATCTTCCTGGATTCGGCCAGAAACCTGCCGGTGAGTCAGTCCGGTCCAACGTCTCCGACCATCAGCAGTTATTTATAGATTCTTCTCAGAAGTCAACAGATCAAAATAATCAGACTGAAAACAGCTGAGATTTACTGTATAGCTGCTTCCTTACCATTAAAACATGAGGAGGATGTGGTTAATGAGCTGCTGATCACTAAACAGACGCTGCAGGGATTCAGAAAGTCTTAAAGCTTAATGAACGGGACAGCGACGGCGCTTTGCAGGAAGTAAAAGACGAGAACAAGAATCGTAAATGCGGGTGTTTTTCATTTCCTAAAAAGGAAACGTATGGCTTTGTTGTTTTTATACCTTTCATATCAAGTGGATGATTTTTTTTTTTTTTTTGTGTTGTGTGTGGAACATTTATTGATACCTCATCCTTCCATTATCCAAAGAAGATAAAAACAGACATTAAGCTTTAAGTGTGTCTCGTCTGATACAGAACAGTCTTTTCTAGTATAAAGAACTTTATGTCGGTGGTCAAACCTCTGTTAGTGCAGGTCTCACCTTCCTCTTTTCAGCCTCCTCTTCTTCTCTGCTTCTTCTCCTCTCTCCTCCTCACCTCCTCCCCCCTCTGAAGAGCGTCTTCGAGGGGAACTTGGGCTCGGGCTATTTAAAGGAGAGGCGGGCGGCGGGCCTCGTGTTTTGCGAGAACACGGCCTCTCTCTATAGGACCTTATTTGTGAGTCCGCTGGCTGTTTTTACTGCATCCTAGCGTAGTTTGGAGAATGCCAAGGTGTGAATACCTCTGCTAAACAGGTCATGTGTTTTTTTTTGTTACTTTTGCTTGTGTTTGGATTTAAGCGAAGGTTTTTAAATGTTTGCCTCATGAGCATGATTCCCTAATAATGCACTGGTTGAATATTCTCTAATATCATTGTTTGTTTTTTTGTTTGTTTGTTTGGTTTTTTTTTTGTAATGTTATTTGTTGGAGTTGGGCAGATTACAATGCTGTGGAACATGATCAGATAAATTAGCGAGCAGCTGTGAGGGCTAATGTTTCACGACCATCAAACGCATCCTTCCTCTGTCGTTTTCCTTCATAAGCAGTTATTAATCTCACAGGATTAGTTGACACATCGTTCGTTGTTTCCGCTAATCGAGCTTCATCACATGGGTGATGTCCTGGAAAGCGGAGACAGTGTGTCCAATCAAATGAACCTTGCCACTGCTCGTCCTCTGCATCGATGGCTGTAACATCTCAGGATGCTGGTGATTTTCTGCCTCTCAGCAAAGCACTGGAGGCTAGAAAAGATTAAAACAATCAATACTTTTTAATGTATGCTATCATAAATTGATTAGGTCTTACTCTGTGTACTCGTCTATTGTTAAATTTAGTCTTAGTCTTTGTCTTGAGATCAAAAGTCCATGTGAGCGTTAATCATATTTTTTGAGTCAACAAATGAGTCAACAAATACTTTTATACTTCAGTCTTGTTTTGGTCACAGAGAAATAATTTAATCCAGTTTTAGTTGATGAATCCATTTTTAGTCCTTAATACTTTAGTTAACAAAATATTTTTTAAAACCTTTTTCAAAAAAATACGAACAGTAAACAGGTTTGTACGTGTTTCGTGTTCCCATCTCTCAGAGACGTTAAAACGGCTTCAGCCGAATCAGTGTGATATTGTTTACATTTTTAGAGCAGGGACGGTGAATTCTCAGTGGATTGCTTCCCTCCATCCTTCATGTTCAAGCCCACTGTGTGTGAACCGGTTTTCTGGTTACTGTTCCATGAAAAACCGAAGTGGCTTTGATGAATATTTTCAGGAACGCACAGACTTTTTGACAGGAAAAGTTTTAGCCGAGGTGAATGTCGGCTTAAAACAAAGCTGTTTGTGTTGTGTGCCACCAGGGGGCAGTGATGAGTTAACGCCTCTGTAATTAAACTTTTCTCGTCATCATGTCTGTGTATTCTCTAAAAAGGGTGATCTCTGATCCTGTCGCTGATCTGACACGATCAAGACGGAGTCTTCAGACCCTTTTATCCACGTTAGATCAAAGATGACCCGAGGAACATGAAGGAACAACAGTTTAATCCCACTTCATGTCCACACCTCAAAATATTCACTCATGGATATTCTGCAGTTTTAATGTTTCATATTGTATTTTTCTAATGTCAGAGTTTATCACAGAGGTCACGCGTGTCCTTTCAGACACAGTGACGTAACATTTAAACCTGCCTTTCTCGTGTTCTTACTGCGAACACCGCAGGAACGTAAATACCCCTAACTCGGTGCTTTCCATAGCTCTAACTCTGAGAGCTTGTCAGGCGTTTGGTATTAGCTTTAAGCATCAGGACAGTGGTGCCTTGCATTTCCACTGCACATGACAAATGCAACATTTACCCCAGATAGAGGACAACCCTGATTATAAGGCCACCCCATCTGCTCTTAAGAAGACTTTTTACACTCGTCCTGCTGAGGAAGTTTCCCTGAGACACCACGAGTCCAAGAAGAAGAGACTCCTTATTGTTGAAGACTTTTCTCCTGCAGTGGAAAAGGAATAAGAACCTGGTGTTATATTCTGTTGTACTGCCAGGTCAATAGGTTGTGAACTGAAAGTCAGAATTTGCACTGTAGGGTGGCATTGTGCCTCAGCTGTGTTGTCCTTCTGCAAGAGAAGGAGTCTGCTCTTATGTTATCAGATGATTTTCTATCAATATGAACATATAAATGTTCCCCAGTTATCATCACATCATAAAACCATCTCGGCTTCTTTTGGATCACAGTGATTCCTCCTCTCTGATTTCCTTTTATCACTCCTCTCCATTTTAATTACTGACTCCTGTTTAGTGTTGTGGTATTTTCACTAGAGTCCAACCAGTATTTTTTTTTAATACTAACATCGGTTTATGGCATAAACATTGGCGAAGATCCAAAAAGACATGGTGAATTAGAAATGTCTTACATGCTTCTGATTTTTCCCTTCTGAACTTACAGTCTAATAAAGTTTTACTAGTTTTGTTTTTAAATGTATGTCAACATTTGGCTTCATAAATCCGTTATTGGTCGGACTCTAGTTGTGACCTCATGTCCAGGTTTAATTGGGGAATGACATTAACCATGTGACCGTTCATGTTGTCTCTCTGTTTGTCTTGTGTTGTGCTGCATCGCGATGTTTGGCGATGACGGCGGTGCTGGTGTGTTCTGGTCTTCCTCCTCCTCCTCCTCCTCCTCCCTGCATGCTCCTCTTTTCCCTAATAACCCGGTGTGTGTGTGTGTGCGTGCGCGTGCGTGTGTTTGCTCTCTCCTGCCTTGTCCCTGGGGGAAAATCAAAGCGCAATCCGTTAGAGTTCAACCAAGCGGGGCTGAAGAAGGCCTCGGTCAGTAAGGCCATCAAGGTAACGACACAGAAACGAAGCACGCCCACATCGCTCAGAGGAAGAATGCAGAGGAAACACAGTGACATGTGTTCACACATGCAACTCATATTCAAACTGTGTGGCCAAAAGTATGTGGACACTGAACATTATCCCCATATGTGATGGAGTTGAAACAGGAAAGGGCCAAACACAAACAGGCAAAACGAAGGGTGGAAGAACACTGTTGTCTAAAACATCAGAGTCCGTAATGCTGAGGTTTCGTTTGGACCTAAGAGGCCAAACGATGGAAAACAGCCCCAGACCAGCAGTCCAGTCAGTTGTGGACGGTGTCCACAAACTTTTGGACACTGCAGTTTGAAGTGAGTTCGGAGAAAAAGTTTTCACGTAGAGAACGTCAAACTTTTCTCACCTTCCTCTGGCTGCTTTCTTCTGTTGTTACAAAAAGTCATTCACACATGGGACCAGATACTTAAATTTAGAACCAAAGGTCACAAAAGTGACTCAACATGTTTATAAAGACGTGAACTTTTAAAAAGAAAGTTCATCTTTTTAACTGTTTTGTGGTTTCAATGTGAAAAGTACTTTTGGACCCCACTTTATGTCCAGGAAGATAAATAAGGATTTATTTTTTTTCCACCAAATCCCTCAAACTTTCCTCACGTCTTACTGCTCATGTTTTTCAAACATGACTGTGAGTTGAAGAGGAAGTTTGGAGAATATCAGAGTGCACTTTAAAAGTCTGCCCACCCTGCAGGTGTGACAGGTAACTCTGTAACTCTGACTCCTGCTGAGAAATCTCAAGGTAATTGAGTTAACACTCACTTGTTGCTGCAGCGAAAGTGAAAACATTAACAAACTCTACTAATCGTGTTTGTTGGCTGAAACTGTGCACAGTGTCTAACAATGTGTGTTGTAAATAACAGCATTGTTGTCTGAAGTACATTTACACTGAACCTTTTAATTCTCAACCTTTTAATTGATCTTTTCCTTCATTCTGATCTGGCAGGTTTTTCATGGTTCGGGGTCTTTTTTTTTTTTTTTTTTTTCAGTTTTTACCTGATGTACTTTCCGTCTTAATTCCTTCTCAGTAAAAGTGACGCATTTTACCATCACATGCTAAAATGTGAAAAGTAGCACGGGGTACCATGTTAAAGATGTGATATCAAAAACAACACCGGATGAGCTCAAAGTTAGAATTTTGAATGTTCAGATTGTACATATTATCACCTGGTGTTGATGTCTATGTTGGAACAACATTTAACCGTATATTATATTTTTTTAGAAATGTTTTATTTGATTCATTTTTTGTAAAAAGATTCTAAAACTGCTGTGAGCTGAATCTTTACCAAAGCAATTGGTTCTTTCTTGTTTGTAAAACCTGTTTTTCTTCTGCAGTCCGGTAAAAAAGTGACCAGTGATCCCAGTCCGTTTGTCCAGTTCAGAGTGGGACACAAATCCTTTGAGAGCAAGGTGAGACCAAAGCGTGACCCACGTTTCCACTGCTGGCGATTCATTCATGCAGGATAATGTTTGTGAATATTCCCATTTGAAAATTACGCTTGGAGAGAATTTCCCCTGTTAAAAATCAAGTAAGCGTCTTTGAGCGTCCTCTCTGTGGACTGTCTCTGTTGTGTCCGTTTCCAGACCAGATATAAGACCAATGAACCACTGTGGGAGGAGAACTTCAGCTTCCTCATCCACAACCCCAAAAGCCAAGAGTTGGAGGTCGAGGTATGGAAGCTTCTTTAGCAACAAAACAGATGTTTGCCTAAGTTTAAACGTCTGATCATTTCATTGCTGCTCCAGTCTCCATGTTTATAAGCCGTTTAAATCTGAGATGTATGAGCTGTGAATGACATCAACCCCTCGGCCAATGTTTTGTGCCCTTGTGTCTTAAGGTGAAGGATGAGAAACACGATTGTTCGCTGGGGACACTCACGGTGCCTCTGAGTCGCCTGCTGGAGGCAAAGGACATGACGCTGAACCAGCGCTTCCCCCTCACGAACTCCGGACCGAGCTGCACCCTCAAGATGAAGATGGCTCTGCGGGTAGGGCGACAGCCTGCAGATGATGTTGTCTCAGTGACCTGGAGAAGAACTTCTCACTTGTTAAATAATCAGCCTGTCTGTTATTTTCTCCACATCTTTGGTCTAATTGCAGGTGTTGTGCCTGGATAAGGACACTTCTTCATCCTCAAACTCCACCCCGTCCTTGGTGCAGGTCCGCAAGACCGACTCCTCCAGACCGACCCCGCGGCCCTCTGTTTCCTCAGAGTCCCCGAAGCCTCCTTCCTCCACCTCCGACATCCCTCGCTCTGCCTCTGTGTCGGCCCAGGACCTGCTGAACCGGCGGAGGGAGACAGAGGAACCCGTTAGGTCTCCTGGAAGCACAGACCTGGGGCAGGGTGGAGGAGGAGGAGGAGCAGCAGGAGGGGGTCAGACCCTGGCGGAGACCGGGAGGAGCACCTCTAACCTGGCCATCTCTGGCTCCCAGCAGTACCTGGCCGGAGGCAAGGAGCCGACGCCCAGCATCGCATCAGACATCTCCAACCCCTACGCTACTCAGGAGCTGCAGCTGAGGCTCCAGCAGCTGCAAAAGTATCTATCAGTCAGCCAGATTCAGTCCATCAGTCAGTTTTTCTCTTCACCCAGTGATCAAACTGTGCCTGACTCTGTGTTTCATGCTTTTACAGCAGGTTTTTTTTGCCAAAATTCAACTAAAGTTTAAGTAGAATCATAGAGTCTGTGTAAACTTTTAAAAGTGATTTCCTTAAACAGCGGGACACAGTAGCTGGATGTGTTGGAAATGGTTTTGACCCCCCCACCCTCTCTCTCTCTCTGTAGTGGTTCAGGCCCCAGTCATTTCCCGCTGGGTGAGATCCAGCTGACGGTCAGACACAGCTCGCAGAGGAACAAACTCATCGTGGTCGTTCACAGCTGCAGGTGCGAGCTAAGAAGAAAGAAGAGTTTATTTCAGAAAACACACTTTAGATGTGTGAGGTCAGCGTTTTCTTTTTGCTTTCCTCCACAGAAACCTGATAGCGTTCACTGATCATGGGTCAGATCCGTATGTCCGCCTCTACCTGCTGCCTGACAAACGGAGGTCGGGCAGGAGGAAAACTCACACTTACAAGAAAATGCTCAACCCCGTTTATGATCAGACGTGAGTTGAACTTGTTCTTGTATTATTTTTAGATAACTTTATTGTCCAACACGGTGTTTCATGTTGATTGTTGTCTTCCTCTCTCTCTGTCTGTTCAGGTTTGAGTTCAGTGTCTCCCTCGTGGAGCTCCACAGACGGACTCTGGATGTCGCCGTGAAGAACGGTGGAGGTCTGCTCTCCAAACACAAAGGCCTTCTGGGAAAGGTACAGACTTTTCTTGTCTTTATCTCTTTATCTTTCCACTTCATTTTTAACACTGTAAAGAAAATGTCTGTGTTTTAAGGTGACCTGTTCATAGATGCTGCTTAAAACAGAGGAAAACGTCTTTACATCAGTGTTTTATCCAGAATGAATTGCGATTGTTTCCTCTGCCTTGTGATAATCTGCTCGTGCGTTAGAAACTTTGAATAAATCTTTTGTTGTTTTTCCATCAGGTTCTGGTGGATTTGACTCATGAGGACATCACCAAGGGTTGGACACAATGGTGAGTCACTTCTGAAGTGTCTTTTACAGATTTTCAGTTGCCCCGATCTGCTGTAGCTCTGTGTGCAGTTACAGCTGCTTCACTGTAAAAACCTTGTGCTCAGGCTGTTTATTCACAGTGCAAATGCACAGATAGAGAAAGGACAAGTGAAAAGGAACTGAAAAGACGGCACTGTTTCCTGCTGCCGCCGTCGGTTCTGCTGTGATGAAAAAGAAGCATTGAAAGAAAAATATTTCTCTCTCTCCCTCCTGCAGGTATGAGCTGAGTGAAGACGGCCTGACGAAGCATCACCAGCTATAGATGGCAACAGGAAGTCTTCATCACTATCATTAGTGTCATCATCATATCGCCACACTTCCACATTATACACTTCCACTTAACTCTACAGTGCGTTTTCTTTTCATCACTTGTAACTTTTAAAAAAAAAGGAAACAGAAAAGCAGCTTTAGATCTTCATTTAACCACATCAGTCGCAAGGCAAACCTCCCCTTTAAGCAGTGAGTGAGAGCGATTGAATAAAGGGAGTATATACAACACGTAGAAAACAATATATATATACTGCTATGGAAGTCTATATTCCATATTTATAGAAGAAAATATAACAGTTTATTTTCTTCTTTAGTTTCCTGCCTCGAGTTTCTGTAAAGAATGATGTTGTACAAGTTTGTAAATAATGTACAATGATGCTGGACGGAGCAGACGGTGCGTTCTAGAGATAAGAGAGATGTGTGTGGTCTCCGACTTGGCCAAATGATTGTTTGTAATTGTTTCTTATTTGATTTTTTTTTTAAATGAAAAATGTTCGGGACAGAGTTTCTGAAGAAGAGCAGGTGGGAAAGATGTCGCCAAAGAGATGAGACGTATTTTATTTTTTTACCCTCGTGGGTTTTTGGTAACACAGCCGCACGCTGGCTTTATTCCACTTTAATGATGTGTGTGTTAACCACGTGAGAAGAACTGTGAGTGCACGAATATTGTGTTAAATATGATGCGAGTAGCTTGATAACAGTCTTTTCCATGTGTTAATATACCTGCCGTTACACTGAAATAAGGCCATTGTAGACGGTTACCTGATTGTTTTCTAAACTGAGTATTTGCACATCTGTGTGGTTTTATTTTTTATCTTTTTTAATCTGCTGGGGATCATCTTTACTTTTACAATTTAAGCATTGCCTGATTTAATTTAGCAGGAAAAATGTCTGCCTCAGCAGATCTTTTAATCTCATACTTTAAAAAAACAGTTTTTCTAAATTAAAAATGTAAAAGTTAAAGTGTCAGGTCTAATAATAGTAATAATATGGAAAACCATTTTAAAGGAACAGTTTGAGCTACAGCCAGATGGTGATTGTTAGCTTAGCTTAGCATAAAGACTTGAAACAGGGGGAAACAGCTGGCTTGGCTCTGTGTTTCTCACACACACACAGAGTTATCGACCTTCTCATCCAACTGTTGGTAACAAAGTGAATAAGTTGAATAAAATGTGAAACTATTCCAGTGGTAGTATTAAGAAAAGACACCATGGCTGCGTACTGTAAATTCTCAGATAGTAACCTGACCTTTATTTGAACAGGCCCATATTAGAGACAGGCTTTTATTCCTAATTTCCTGTTTCCCAGGTAATGAGAACTCCAAACTTCCTTCATGTTTAGCTGCTGTTGTTGATAAATTCAGAACATACTTTCTCACAATACTGTTTCAGTATAATGATAGGTCATACTCACCACTCTGCTGCTCTGAGCTTCAGCAATTCTGCTTTTATTAATTAATTAATTCAAAACATTCCACTTTTTCCATTTTTTAAATTTTGTCTTATAATTTTTTTTAATTTCACAATTAAAATTGAGCTACCATCAAGAAAAAAACTTCCTGCCAGTTTTTCACATTAAAAGTCTTCCAGCTTTCCCTTTATTAGTAGGTTTTTAATGTGAAAAATGTGCAGTGGAAAAACAGCATTTATAAACAGAGCAGCAGAGCAGCGAGTATGACACGACTGAGTGCCATGTAAATTCAAACTGTTATTGAACTGAATTCACCACGTGAGCTGTTGTTGTAGGCTTCCTGTAATTCCACCTCCCTCGTTCTTTTTTTTTTTCAGTCCAGCCTTTGTTTGGACGACCTTTGTGTTTGTGGCTGGCTGTTCTTTGAGATTAATATGACATTCAACGGTTTGCAACATCTGCACAAACACTGAGCTTTTCACTCAGCTCCTACAAACAGAGGAAAGTGGGTTAATTAAAAAAAAAAAAGATTTAATCACAGAAAGTTTCTACAGTATCTGGCAATGTTTTGTTAACTGAAGCACGAAGCTCTTTTTTCTTGTTTGTTCATTTGCAGTGCTCACAGCAGCGTTTGTCGTCGTTTATGCATCAACAATAGTCTTAACTTCATTTTCAACACTTTTTTTTGTGTTCGTTGCCGTCACACACAAAATATACACAGTCTGAAGCAAGACCACAGAACGGTGATGGAAGTGACTTTTTCTTGTGTACATAAACTTGTTTTGTCACACATCATATTAAACATTGATTTGACTTGGCAGCACTCGCTCAGAAGGGATTTATATCAAAAACAAACACACAGGTCTGAGTATCAAACACTGATTAAATGCATTTGTGATCTGTGTGGCCATAAACAGCCAAAGAGCAGCGACTTTGTGTTGACACAGAGGCGGCTAGTGTGACTTTTGCCCTTCAAAACAAAATTTAGACCTTTGTGTCCTCGTTTGTGTTCATGTCATGCATCAAGAAAGTATTTTACATGTATGTATGTAAACTGTTCTGCGTTTTACGTTGTGTGTGTGTGAGCGTGTGTTTTCCAGCTGTCACCCTCTTTTGTCTTGGTCTGTGTTTTATTTTGTAATAAAAAAAATGTATCTGTAAGCCATTGGATTTGAAAGCTATCCCTCTGGGGTGGAGTGTGTCCTCCGAAAGGCGGTTTGTCTTCTCCGTCTTCTTAATTTATCGTGTGCCTTAAAATTGACACGGCCCAGAGATATTTACATGTATGAAAAAGAACCAACGAAATTCTACAAGTTTCCCATGTCTCCAACATGTCTTTTAAAAATGAATAAAGCGCTTTAGCTGGATATGGCAGCATGAAGCTGTACATCAATGTGGTGTCTGACTGTTCTTTATATATTTATGAGTGCAGACTGCTTTAAAGTGACTTAATCATGTAATTGTTGCCCTAATACAAGCCTGTCTGGTAAGGGTAAGCATGTGTTTCCATTAATAACTGGATGATAGATGAATTATTTGAATGAAATTCCTGTTTTCCCTGCCAGAAGTGAATTCTACATTTATTTCCAGGAGAAGAAATGATCATTATAGAGATTAAGCGTTATCTAACTTTGATTGAAGTGGCACGTTAGTGTTAAAAAAACAAAAAGCAGATGAAGTGTTTGCACAGATGTGATGCAGAGGCACCAGCTGATGCCACAGCTGAATGACTTCAATGCTGCAGTTCCTCTACTGGCCACTAGATGCTGCTCCAACAAAACTCAGACTACAGACTGACTTATGACTCACCTGTTTTTTTGTTTGTTTGTTTTGTTTTTTCCCGCCTTTGTGATTGCTTGCCCCGCCCCAGTTAGGGTCACCTGTCCATTTCCGCCACTGCCAGTATTTAAGCGTCTGTGTGAGCTCTTGTTCTGTTTGTTTCCCGCCTCTCTTTCTTTACGTGTCCCTGAGGTTTTTCTGCCGGAGTTTTGGATTTCCCGAGCTTTGTTTCCCGCCTGCCCGGACTCCAAGCTAATTCCACCCGTCAGCATGTAAGTTTTATGTTTATTAAAACAGTCCGTCTCTGTTTGTTTGGGTCCGGCTGCATCGTTACAGAAACTCCCCGCTTATCCCTCTCGAAATGCCAAGTCGCTAATTTTGCGACGAGTTTAAAAATCCTCCGCTGGCTTCTTAAAAAACAAACAAAGAAATCAGTAGTAACTGCAAGTGGCCAACAGCAGCTCAGTAATAAGTTTTTCCAGCGTTTTCAGCGCCAACACACCTGTACAGAGTCTGAGTTTCCTCATCTGACCCTGAATACACCACAGAACCGGAGGTCAGACTGTTTGATGGGACATTTCAGAGTCTGAAACCACAGAATCAGAGAACTATTAGGTGTGTGTGTGTGTGTGTGTGTGTGTGTGTGTGTGTGTGTCCACCTTGTCCCCGTGCTGAGGCCACACAGTTTGCCTGCAGCCTGATAAGGTCGCTCTGAGCGCTGATTGCTTCTCTGGTTGGAATATTTGGATGAATCAGACTTTGACCCACTTTGATTGCTTCTGGATATTGGTGTCAAGAGACAACACACACACACACACACACACAGACAGCACATAACTCTAATCGCTCTCTGATTCTGATACACACGAGTACTTTTCATCTCTTCCTGTTTGTCATAAATAAAAAAAGAGAGAGAACGTGTGGCAGTGTGCTGAATGATGGTCTGTTTTCATACTCCGCGTTCATTGTGGTGGAAATCAAACGGTTTTATTTTTCCGGCAGCACCTGAAGGCAGCGGCTGTGCTGAATCAGAGGAGAGGTCCATGAATCCGTCAAGTCACAGTTACAAACAGCAAGTCACTATATTCACCAGTTTAACCTTCGCAATTAAAGCACCAAAGAAGCAGCTTGGCGTAGGTAAGTGAAGAAAAAAACCCTTAATGAAATGTTTTTCACATGGAGGTTTATTAGTGGTTAAAGTCAATATCATTGTCTTTGGAGGACACAAAATACATCTGTTTAATCTGTTATTTAAATAAGACGTTTTGTCTTTGATTACATGCTGTGACAAAACTAACACTGATGCTACAGCTCTTTCTTTTGTTTTGTCACTGACTAGTCTTCTGTTAATTTCTTGAATTTTTCATTTACGTATCTTTCACTGCGTCAGAAACTGCCAACACTGGCCACAAGACACTTTACAAAAACACAAATGAGGGAGACAAATAAATAAAATGTGACTACAAATCGTCCTGTTTCGTTTTCTAGTTGTATCATAGGCTACATATCTTTGTCTATAGGGTTTTTATTTTGAAAATGTACTGCAGTAAAAGGTCATTTTGTGGGAAAATAAAATACAAAACTTTTAGAAAACAAAACAAATGCCTAATGATGATTTGTGTTTTCTTATAACTAACATATTTGTTTGTTTGCACAGTTTATATAAACACGCATTATACAACTTGAACCAACTTAGTTTTCAATTTTATGGATCTTATTTCTCCATTATTGCAGATTTTCAGACTTTTGTTCTGAAAAGCCACGCCGGATGTGTCGCGTGTACCTGCACTTGCATTGACGGTGTGAGAGCTCGAGCCTCCAGCAGCAGCAGAAACGCCCTGCATCCTCTCTCCTCTCCTCCTACATCCATCCACCGTCCGCGCGTCCGGCTTCTCCTCTGCTCCTCCAGCCGCGGTGAACGGGAAGGAAGACGAACCAAAGCCCGCTGGAAGAAATGGCTTTTTAACACCAGAGAGAACAGACTAACCCAGAAGAGACATGAATCCTTTGCCTTCCTCCTTCCTCCTCCTCCTCCTCGCTTCCCTGAGCTGCTTCCTCGCTTCTGCTGACAGGAGATTCGGTGAGTACATTAACGGATGATAATTAATTTGTTAATGAAAACGTGAGCGTACGGTCTCCGGTGCACCTCGGGCCCGTGCCACGCCGGAGGAGACCGTTCCTGTGTCGGATCGGTGTCCGTGGTGTGTGAGCGCAGGAGCCGGGAACCGGCAGGCTGGTTCGCTGCAGCTTCACCTGAGCCGAGCGAAAACAAACAAACGGCCGGTGCTGTAATAACGTATCGACAGAAAAGACCCACGGCAGGTACACACAACCTCACGGGGATATGATCAGAGCACCGTGATTTTGGAACTGTGCAGCACGGAGAGGCGGTGAACCGCAGGATGAAGCAAATCAAGCAGAATTAGCCTTTATTATGATAAGCAGGCCTACATCTGTCAGTCAGAGCGATCTGTAACAATTACATTCTTAAAATTAGGTTTTATTTTAATTTTAATACAAAGAAATTTTAATATAAATATAAATGAACAGTTGTTAATGTTACAATTATTTAATTGAAAATGTATTTAAATGAAAGTTTAATAAAATCATAAAAGCTAAATTTACAAAAAGGAATGACAATAAACAAATGAAAATATAGAATTGACTTAGGAGCATGTTTAGAAATTATGATTTTACAACAGTGTCAAATATTAAATCATGTAGAAACAGGCAGTGCACCGGGTCTGTGGACACTCGCCTGTAAACAAGAGGAGGCAGCAACAGTCAGTGCAGCATCAATGCAAAGCAATGAAAAATAAGCTTCTACGTACACTCTCCAGTTTCTCGTCTGTGCTCCTGACAGAGGCAGCTATTGATCGCAAATATAGTGTGTGTGTGTGTGTGTGTGTGTGTGTGTGTGGCGACTGTAGACATTAATTTCTCTCATGCACAGAGTCTATAAATAGCTGATACCTAATATTCCCGACTGATTTGAGATTCAGAGCCTGCAGGATGACACTGATGCAGAGATATGTTGTAGAAGATGGTGAGAGGAGGAGGACGAGCAGGAAGAAGCTGGTGGAGCTGAGAGGGAGGAGGTGTGTGCGTGTGTGTGTGCATCCAGACCCCCCCCACCCCTCCTTCAGATTACATAACCAGAAAACAGAGAGTATGGCAGCCACAGGACAGACTCAGCTGAGAAGACGAGCAGCGAAACAACACAGAGCACTGAGCTGCAGCTTTCAGTCCCTTTTCGTACATTTACTCATAGAAGCAACAGAAGCATATTCAGCAATAGGCTCATGTGCCTGTACTGTTGTCCATGTATATGCTTTAGTGACCATAATTACATATACCATAACATTTCATGGCGTTTGTTCCTTTGCTGTAGCATGTGGCAGTTGTTGCCATCCAAATTACCAGCTGGGCAAAAGCCATAAGTTCATCCATCTCCACTGGCTTTGGCAGTTTGATTCAGTACAAACATGCTCAGTTATTTGCACTGAGGTACAATATCAGCTGAAGCGGGCTGTGCATTATTAGCTAATTATCCAGCCCTGTCTTGTAGAGGGGCCCCATGCTAAAGTCTGGTTTTAAAACCTTTATATTAATTTATTTTATATTCACGTGCATCATCTTTGGTTTGTTTGTCCCTAGTCTTGTATACAACCCACAGGCGTGTTGTGTGTGTCCTTATGGTTGCAGATGTGCCACAGATAAAATATTATAAATCACAGCTGAATAATAAATAAATCTTCTGTGATGTTCAGGTTTAGGGAAGGTCTTCGTCGTCATGGTGACAATCATAAAGGTTATAGAGAAGCTGTGGTTGTTGTTAAAAGAAACAACATTGATCATCGCTTTGAAACCAGAAACAAGCATCAGAAGCTTTAAGATTATTGCTTGTTATGCAGTTATGGAGCAACGTTGTCGTCCATATAGAGACGTGATTCTGTCCACTGTGTCCACCAGCTGCTCTTTCACTGTCAGTTTTTACTGAGTGTACGGTGGTTTTGTCAGAGGTAAATCAATGGAAACAGTTGCATTGTGGGCCTGAAAACGTAGGTCACAGAGGGAACTACAGGTGAGGTTACAGTCCCATACTTCTCCTTTCCCATTCCGAATCTCACCCAAACTCTGTGCCGTTTTTCTGCGTTGTTTCCTTTTCGGTGCAAGTTGCGCTTCAAACAAACCCTGCAAGCTGCTGGTTGGTGTCCGTTTTTGTTTTGGTGCTTGTGAAAATGGGCGGGACTGTCGCAGGACTTTGTAGTGTCATCTACCACCAGAACTCCATTCATCACTGACCGTTGGTTCAATTTGTCATCTAGTGTATTTACTCACTCATTGCCCTTCGTCCTGACTGTCACAGACTAAAAACTGTGCAAGTTGGTGGGAACACGGGTTTGATTTGTTTCTAACAAGCTTTAAACACTGGCTGTATGAACTCAGCAGTGGAGTGGGGTAAGAGAATCCCTATAGATGTCTTACAATGTTCCTTTAGGGACCTGTATGTAAAAATTTTTAATCAAAAGTGACTTTATAGCGACCTTGTGCACATAATATTCTTACAGTATTTAAAGAGTTCCGGTTATATCCCTTCTGGGACTGATAGTTGCACTCTGTAGTGAGGATATCACCACCTTATTGCACTTTCTGGACCCTCAAACGTTCCCATAACCCTGAAATACTGACGCTGCATGTTTATACGGAGCTGTCTGCAGAACTCAGGAGACACTTTGCAGTGACCTTGTTGCATTTCATGGTTTTTGTCCAGAAGAAAACGATCAAAATAAGGAGCAACAGTTAGTATCGGTGATGTGTTTAGTTTTGTTACGTGTATTGATCCTTTACTGGAGGTCATAGGTCGGTCTGGGTATCTGTTTTCAGATGCAGTCCTCTGTCCTCCGTGCAGTGTGTTGAATATCTCCGTTTTAAACATGCAAGAAGTCTCAAAATGCGCAGTCTGGTTGAGTAGAGTCAGAGAGGTTTCCATGCCCAAAATAGTTATCACAAATTAGATAATAAAAGCGGAAAGTGGTTTAACAGTGAAGCAGCACACCGGAAAGAGAGAGTGGGCGGTCAGATACATTTACCTCCAACTCTGATGATGATCTGGTTTCAGTTTCCATTTGGAGAGAGATCAGATTTTTATTTGTTTATTTAGAATAAAAGCGTTCGTTAACAATCTGTTTAACCTTCATGAAGCTTCATCTCTAACAAACCCTGTTTGTTCTTACTGCACATTTTTTCGTGCTCATTTCACAAAATGTCAGTTTTGACATTTTGCTTCTTTAGGACCATAAAACCATAAGTGGGTTTCAAAAAGCTTCAGTTTTCTACCAAACGTCGTCCATCATCGCTAATAGTTTCTCTTACACGCCTTTAACCTTTTGCTCTGGATTATTTGTGCCGGGTGATGAAGTGGGAGCGCCGGCGCGTGGGAACGCTGCCCAGTCGGAGCGCTGGTGTCGTTGCTTAGGTTTTGGGATCAGTTTCACATTTAATGCCACACGTGAAACTGCATGTTTGTTCTGCTGAGATTTATGTTCAGTTTCTGTGGTTTTCATGATGTTCAGCTTTTGAAAATTAAACTGATGTGTTGGAAGTTACCAGTTGAGTGTGAATTCATCCATAATTCAGCAGTGAAGAAACGGTGAGTGTGTTCACTTCTCTTCCTCATCATGCTGCTGATGTCTCTCTCAGTGCAGAAGTGTTCTATCGTGTGTGTATTATATAACCCTCAGATTTAAATAAATGAGGCTGCAGCCAGACATTGTTTATTCTAATTGGTATTTAGCTCTAATGGCTGTTGGTACATGACGGCCATCACATCGTCTTTGCTGATCTATGGTCTGTTTGTGTGATCTTGTCAGCTGCTGTTTGTCCACACAGTGATTTATGTTTGTGTTTATTGTACTTTATTGTACACACTGTCACAGTGTGTTTTCATGGTAAAGCCTCTCTGTGTCTCTCTGTGTCTCTCTGTGAGACAGTTTTTTCTCTCCTGGGTTTTAAGCCACAGACTGCGTCGAGTCTCAGGTCTCCTAATCATTAATCTGGACCCTGGAGAAGGTCACCGCTGGTGTGCCTGGTGTGACCGTCGCCACGGCAACACTCATTAACATTTCATTCATGCCGATTGGTCGGTTGGGCCCGGGCAGAGCTGCTGAGCCGCCGAGGTGGTTTACTGTAAATGTGCTCTAATACATGTGGGCACAGGACATGGACGCAGGCAGGTGGATGAGCGCTGTTACATCACAGCAGCGGAGCAATCTCATTGGTCAGAAACACAGTTATAGAAATAAAGTTGAAGTTGAATTATCAAGGCGTCCTAACCTTGTTTATTTATTCTTTGATCAAATAGTTTCTCAGTTCATTTCTGTTCCTGTTTGGCTTCTTGCGTTTAGACAGCGCTGAACAAACAAGACGTCTGGTTTCTTTTGGCAAATGAAGAGAGGGAAGTTTGGTTCTGCTGCTGAAGCTCAGGTATCTTGTTGGCACTTGCATGGATCCGGCTGTGATTCTGTGATTCTCAGGTTCACCTGCTGTCAGAGGATTCAGAGAAAAGCCACATTGTGATGATAAACCTGGCATCATCCCGAAGTATCTGAGCTGGTGACACGCGTCGGTGCGGCTTTGTTGCTCATGTGACTGAATGACTTGATGCTGATCAATGGATCGATCAGTCTGGATCCATGTTTGGAGTGCAGAAACTGAAAGTGTGATGAACAGCCTGTCACTCTTAAAGCTGCCCTGCTTCTGCCTGGTTCCTACCTGCTGCAGGCTGCTGCCTCTGGCTGTGCCGATCGGTGTCTCCTCCCGTCCTGGTCTGTCCTCACCGTGCAGGTCTGAGCATTTATCCGAGTGAGATGTGTCTGTTTGGCCCTGCAGGGTTTACTGTGCTGAATCACTCGGTGCTGTTTGTATATTCAGCTCCTATCGTCACTGAGCATTTATGGCTGAAAACTGCTGGTTTGTGGCTCAGATCAGTCACATTCGAACAAACATTTATCACCGGTGAAGATTTACTGGTTTAAAACAAATGACCTGAACAGGTTTTTCACTTTTAGACCTTTAAGATTCTTTTCACAGGTGCCACAGGTAGACTTCAGTGATGGCTCAGTCCTCTGTCATTCTGTTTGTGATGCAAATGTCAGCTGTTTATTGTAGAAACTGATGTTGCCGGTCTGGCCTCCTGAAACACATGTTAGTGAAAGATGTATTTTTCAAGCAAAAGCATTAGGATGTGATGTTTAACCAAGATTAACCAAAACAGATAAGCTACGGTAAGAGAGAGCTCTGAATATAAAACCACTGCTGCTTCGTTCAACCAGATGGATGGATCACTGCTTCGGCTTTGAACAGTCAGTGGATGGGAAGAAGAGAGGAGGATGAGAGGGTAGGGATGAAAGGGTGAGGGAGGAGGTGAGGGAGGAGGTGATGGAGGCGGTTGTTTTGTCGCTGCAGGAGACAGAGGAGGGGAAGACAAAGAGAGATTACTGCCAATTTAGGTAGGGCTGTTCGCACACACCTGCTAATTGAGAAATGGATTTCCTCTGCTCTGCTGCAGCAAAATGAAAACGATCAAATGCTGCTTTTGCTTCTAAATCCTTTGTTCTGCGTTCGTCTAAATTGTCAGGTGGCATGCTGTTGTGATTGATCATTTCTGTCAGAGCTGAGGCCCAAACAAATTGGACTGTCACCATCTTAAAAACAAAGGAAACACTGAATGAAAACACGTCTCCTCCACGCAGATAGACAACACACAGACCATGGGGAAAAAACCTGGGAGTGAGTCGGCCTTTTAGACCAACTAAAAATAAAACTACAAAGACAGGGAAGGCTTTTACAAGGGCCAGTCCTTTTCCTTCAGTCTGCGACCGCGACTTGTTATCAACTGTCCCAAAACGTAAACACGGCTGCAGAGATAACATTGTGTGGTGGCAGACTGAGAAGGTTGGAGTGGAGGGATGAAGTAGAAGTCACTTTTTGTAATTGAGTAATTGAGGTCCACACTCCCGTGTTGTCATACAGCGACACTGAGGGAGAGGCAGAGGCCAAGGGTGAAGATGAGAGAGACGAACACACTTTGACAAGTTATACAACAAGTTATAGAACCAATTCACTGACTGTTTAAATAAGCCAGAGTTAGCTTCCCTCCCCTGGCCAGATGCTATAAAGGCCTAAAAATGGAATAAAACAACATATCTTATCTGCTGTCATCATGCCTAACTGTCTTACCACCTACAGTAGGACCCAAAGCCACTGACTAGCACATCGTTAGCTAACGTCTCTTTGTTTGGTTACCTCTCAGGTGACTTTGGATGCAGCTTTGTCCGTAAACACGGCTCAGCTCTTTTTGACCTGTGATCAGTTAAATGATGGGCTGTGTCTTTAAAGGCGACCGCTCTCAGCCTAATCACTGGCCCTCTCCCACAGGAGCAGCAGGTGTCTGATGCAAACAGACAGATGGCATTGTGGGAAATGTAGTGCCTTTTTCTTGGCAGTGAGCGCGGCTTGTAATGGCCCTGCCAGGAGGCATGAAAGGCCACAGCCTGGACGCTGCTCTTTGCTCACAGGGTGAAGCTGATTGAAATTCCGTTCCTCCCGCATCGCAGACTTGGCGTCGGTCCACAGTGCAATACTGCAACCCATTTTACACTCTGCTGGCGTGGAGTGATGAAACCAGAGAGCAAAAACTCAGGGTGGCAGCAAAAGTCCAAAAGCCATATCCTCTGCCTCTAACTGGCTGGAGAGCGCTCTCATCTGGAAGTGAAATGGAAAAAAAAAAAAATCTTCATGCCTCTTTGCTCTTTTCTTCTTCCTGAAATCTTTTTAATATCATGTCTCGTGATCATTTTGTGGCCACAGTGAAGTGTTTTATTTTTCTCAGGAACTTTAGCTCCGCTTTCTCATCTCTAACTTTGAAATCGGTTAAATGTATGATAATAAAAATCAGCGTGTGAAGTGGCAGTTGGTTGATTAACCACATATTGTTTGAAAGGACACAGGCTCACAGCTCTCTGTGTGGAAACCATCAGTCAGTGTGAACTGTAAAATTTCAAAATAAAGCTAAGCAGGCAGGGGAAAAGCGTCAGTGGACCTCAGTAACCTTGGTTTATAAAATAACTTTGGTTAATAAATAACTTACACTAATTTTGACTCTTTGATAGTAAAACCACTGAACAGCCCATTTTTTGGGAGGTTATGTGCTTATAAAACCGATGATTACATACAACATTAAATGACTGGCCTCATTAAAAGGCAGGAGAATCACTGACTTTTATATGTGGCTCCCATCCTGAGAAAAGAATTATTCCATGAAACTATAAATTAATTTAATTGCATTTACCTGCTGCTTTGATTGCTTTGCTAAGTATTATTTTTATTGGCTGTAATTATCAGTTTTTCTGTTTTCAGATTTTAGGTATCAAATGTCAGGAAACATTTTCTTGCCAGAGTGTGTAAACAGGATTTTTTGTTCAGTTGTAAGCTGCTGTTTTCCCTGTCCTGTATATTTTTTCTCTTATTATGCTGTTTTGGAGAAATTGCCCTAAAGCTGCTGTAATGAAACTCTGACTCTTTGTGTTACATGTTTCTGCTTTTAACAAGGTTTCATCTGCTAGAAACTACTGTGATTACAGCGTCTTTTTTCTACAAAGATGTAAACAAATACAGCCTCGGGCGATTCTCCCTTTAATTACACCAGAACAGTAACATAATGAATATCTAACAAACAACACAAGCTTGTGGCAGATGATCCTTAGAGACAGATACCCTGCAGAACAAAAATGCGGTTGCACCAACAAAAGTGAGATGTTGCTCTGAAAGCTTGACAATGTGCAGATTCAAAGGTGAAAGTGACTGCTGTTGATTTTAGTGAGAGGCCGGCGTGTCTCGTGTGTTTACGTGGGATTTCCGTGTGCTTCTGGGGGCCCCCTGTCTTATGCTGATTTGTTTTGCAATTTAAACCCGTGTGGTGTCATCCTTAATGTCATTAGAAACACTTCTCTACTTCGGACAACTCAGAATGTCTGTGAAAAAGGACCATGTTTTTTTTTTTCCCCAGTAAACATCAAACAGGGAACAAATTACATTTCATTCATTCATTCACGTTTCATTCAGATGGATGGATGTTGGAAATTCAGAAGCCTGCTTTTGTTTACATCTGTGTAAAACCTAAATAACCACATATATGTAACAGCTTAGTATACAGTTGTAGTTTTGAACTAAAAGTAGCAGTAGCATAAACACATACCTGTGTTTATTCTCACTTAAACCCAGACTAACCTCAGTGACCTTCATCTGTATCAACAACCAGACATTATCAGTACTTTGCACTGGAGGGCTTTTATTGTGTAGCAGCTGCAGGAAGTGCACATTGTTTGCACCTGCTTCTTGCAACTGCTGTGTGTTTCTCTCACTCTGCAGCAGTGCTTTTGTCTCCGTGATGGATGGAAGTTTTTGTTTTTTATTTTCTTTTATTCCAAACTTTCAGGCAAAGTGGAATCAGATTTGGAAACGTGTGGGACAGTGTGTGTTTTGCATGATGGAACAAGACACAGGCAGAGAAACAAAGTGTGTAAGGGATACACTGCCAGATCTCCTGTAAGTGGGATAGAATAAAATATCGCTGCCTCCCCTCCTCTCCCAGAGGAGCACTGAAGGAGCCGGTTTCATGCATCATCCTGTTCCTCCTCAGCCCAGTGTTAACTCAGGATAACTGCAAGTGTTTAATGTCCACTGCTGAGAAATGTAGCTATACAAACAACAGCCCAAAACACGAGAGGTGACGTCTTAATAAGCCATTTACTCTCATATTCCAATCTTAAAATAGAAGAGCCACCAATATACACGAGGGTACAAACATATTTTAGCTTGAGTCATGTTTAACGCATCAGTTCAGCTAAAATAACAAACCTCTTTTTATTTCTTCAGGTTCACCTCCACCTATTTACAATGGCGGTAAAGTGAATAAATAAAAAAAAAAAAAAGAGTAACAGTCTGTCTTTGGATATTCGCTGTGTAGAGGCACAGCAGGTGAGGAGAGTGAACTGGCTTTGGTAGAAAAACTGTCTGTCTTATGTCTTATCCAGAGTGAGACGGACTCTGTCTCTGGAAAGACATCTTCCTGTGCAGCAGAAATATTGTTGTTGGAAATGTGTCGTTCAGTTATAAAATCCACCTGTGTACGGTTGTTGTCATGTTAACCTGCTAACCCCTGTTTGCTGTTTGTGCTTCTCTGCTAACAGGTTGCCTGTTTGAGAGCGAGCTGTGTTCACCATATGAGATCTGTGTCAACGGTAAGATGTTTCTTTTATTTTTCCTAACGTGATCAGGGAATGGTCGAATGTCTGAGCTCAGTCTTGAATTTGCAGTTGCTGGTTGTGACTCGGGCACTGCTCAAAATTAAAGGCCAGTCAAAGTATAATCACCAGGCACATGTACGGTAATCGAAGCCAAGACACATTCGGTCTCTGCTGTATTATAGATGGCACTTTACAAACAGCCGTGTTGTTTGCTAAATCAGCGTGCGCTGCGATACTACCCACTTTAGAGTCAACTGCTGCGTTTTGTAATTGCACACACTCACAAGCACGTAGAAATATAAATAATAAAGCCGCAGTCTGTCTCTGCCTCACTGTTTCCCCTCGCAGCCTCTCTGGCATCAGGAGGAGGGAAACCCCTGCTGAGAATCAACCTAGAATCAAAAAAGGCTGAAAACATGAAAGCCGTTCACAGAGAATTATTTGCACGTATTTTGGAATCTTGGAAACACTTTTGTCTGCGACTCCGTTGGGTCAGACGGATCATAACGGGCTTACTCTGCAGAATTTACAGCGTCTTTCTAAGCTAACCTTTTTTTTCCCCCCGTGTCTCCCGATCATCAGCGTCTGTTGGTTCTCTGGGAATCTCTTGGCTGTGCCGAGCAGGCTTGGCTTATCAGCATCTCTGCAGGATTTAAGACAAAGACAGAGATAACAGAACACAGTAATCTGTTGTGTGATCTCATTAAGCATGTGAATGGTCTGTTAGGCGGCGCAGGTGGCCGCGCCGTTGTTTCCGAGCCGCTTCCTGACGTGTATTTATTTCAGGTGGGGCGTGTTTGTTCTGAATTCATGAGCTCGGTCATTTCCTGTCTGCACAGTGTCCTTTTGAAATGTGGCCCGTGATCTAATTCTGCGCCGAGTGCAGCGAAGAAGCGATTATATCCGCGGTGAATTTGAGTTTTTAGCTGAGCTCACACGGGCTCTCCGTCTGTGCTGGAGCAGCCTCTGGTGACCTCGATTCACTTTGATGGAAAAATGTGTCAGCTGCTTTTGTGTGGACTGGTCTTCGGTCTTTGGACTGATTTGTCACACCTTGTTTTTAAGGTTGATTCTGGTATTATTTGGATTAACACAATTATATTCCTGCCTACTCTCATCTGTTCTCATAACAGCAGCAGCTAAACAGGTTTCAGTGGGGCGTTTTTTCTTTACCTCTGTTCCTTCATTAGAAAGCTCTCAGATCTCAGTTAGATGATTGCTCAGTCATCATGTTTCCCCACTTGATGTTCCAGCTGTGACGAAGGACCCTGTCCAACCTTTGGGTGGCTATTTCCGGATACTACACTTGTCTAACTTTATTTGTCTCGAGTGGTGAATGTTTCACATTGAAATGTTGCTGTTCTCACCCACATTTGTTCTCAAACGTTAATCATTGTGGAACATAAAATGACTCTGTCAGTCGCTGGCAGCGCTTTGGTGGAGCCACTTGTCAGCTCAGCTACACTTTGAGTCCAAGTTTGAAAGAGCATGAAAAGCTCCCCTGGGCTGAGTCAGGTGAGATGAGGCTGCTCTGACAGCTGGATCCCACAGTGGAAAAGCTACGGCGGCTGCACCTCCAGCCATTGTTCTCACCCGCTGTGTCTGACCTGCTTCAGTAGCTGCTGTCAGAAAGCTCCTCGTAGACAATGCCAGTCTGTTGTGTTGGTGATTGGCAGCTCAGCCTCTATCAGGCCACACAGAAGCTCTGATTGCCTGAGCTGGCTATAATCTTTTGGCAGAGAGAAAAGGAAAAAACAAAAAAAAACAATGAGTAAGGTTGGTATCGTTCAGCTGAGGACATTCTCTCCCCTTCTACCTTTTTCCAATGACAAAGAGAGAACATGACAAACGAAAACATATTTCAGTACCTGGAGGAAACAAGTTGTTTTTACATGTGACAGCTGCTGGGTGAACATTACACTTCTGACAAAAATGATCTCCAAAGACGCAGGTTTTAAAGAAGTAAACAGTCTTTAGCAGAGTAATTTAACAGTGAATCCCACAGAGCTTTTAGACTTAAACTGCTGCTGCGCCGCCGCCGCTCTCTGTAGGTTAAACACTTCCAGATCAGTGCGTCACAGCAGGGGATCCACAAACTAGCAATGGCGAAACACCCGCTGTGACATCACTGCTTGGGGCGTGGCCTAAAGGCCTTATTTCACAGGGCTGTTTGTTTATCTCAGAGTGGGCTGGAGCCATCGTTTCACGTGGAAGTAAATGATCTAAACAGATGTTATTACCCAAACGTCTTCCCACTGTAGAAAAGCAGTCATCTGGAAATGATGATTATACAAAGCTGATCTGTTATATTGTATATGCCCTTCTCTGTACAGTTTGCCCCTATTCTTACCACCTCATTCCTGCCACGTCACCATTTCATAACCTCCCCCACCAGCACCTTCACTTCCTGTGACCAAATATCATGTTAGCATTTTGGCTGTTTCCGTAGCAGCGGTGTCACGTTGAATAAAGCTGCTGCAGAGCATTTACGTTCCACCCGTGTCCGCATGACAAAAGCCAACGTTACGTGTTCCATGTTTGTAAAGGGCCTGTGGCAAACCTGCTTAATAAATGTGAACATACTGATCCTTGCCTTCAGACAAACTTACCGTCAGCATAAAGCCACACAAAGTGACAGATTGACGCAATAGTCCGGGAATCGGTGACGAGCGATCTGGGTACCCACCTGCCCCTGTGGACTTTTTGCTATTTTCAGGCGCATCACCCCGACATGTCTGGGTATAAAAGTAGAAAGGGCAGACGAGCTTCATGGCAAGACGCCGCTCCATCAGTGACTTGACATTTTCATTGTGACTTTCATCTCAGCTGACAGAGCGAGCGATGCCGCATTTAGAGCCGGAGCATTGAACGCCCACGAGGGTCGTCTTTATTACACTGCAAAAAGTGCCCGTAGTGATATATTCACGTGGTTGTGACTTTTCAAGTAAACTTTATTTAAGTGACTGATGAAAAACACCAGGACGGAGTTTGACTCATATTCACTACTGTTTCACCTGTTTCTACGAATTTATTGTGACAGCAGGCCACCTCGTTACAGTAAACTGACTTTGGACAGTGGACTGAATGATAAGTTGATTAAACTGGGTGTAAGCTTTTAATGTAACACGCTGTTCTGATGGTCATTTTCTGCAGTGTAGAAATCCCTGTTTACTTTCATTTTTAGTCCCAGCGTGCAGCTGAATCTGTCCACAGAGATAAGGCTGTCTGTCTGTCCGTCAGGCCACTTGCTCACTTAAAGGTTCTTATGTTTTTACGTGATTCAATTAACTTTAACTAGTTTTAACCCTTTAATATTAACCATTAACCATATACACTATATAGACTTTGCATAACTGTCTTTAATTTTCCGAAGCTGATCTGAATAAATATTTAGTTATTTTTTTTATTACACTGTTTAACACCTTCCAGGTAGATATTGGTTTATATTCATTTCTTAAAGTATTATGTGATATTGCAGTTGAGTATGCAGATTAATCAGGGAAGTGCGGTGCGTTCATAAGCAAACTTGAATGGTTTGTACTCCGGGTGTTTCTGTGTGAGGAGCAGAGAGTCTGGTCCAGAGCAGAAATAAAGTCTGTGTCTGTTTGTTTAACCCAGATCTGATTTTAGGTGCGGTGCTGCTGTGTGATAAGATATCAGAACCATATGTCAGTGCTAAGTGTATGTATTGTCTGAGTTAGTTTGCTTTGTGATTCCTTAATTCACTGTAGGTATTCTATTGCATCACATAGGTCTTTTTACAGTGATTGAACCTTTGGCCAATAAATTCATAATCAGCTATGAAACATGGCAAACAGATTAAAAAAATATTAATCAACATGTGTTGTGTAGATTTACATAAGAACTCCACACTTCCTGTTTCAGGTTTAGCTGCGTTACTGCACAAACTCACTGTCAGTGCGACCTCTGTGTCGCCTGACGATCGTTCAGCCTCGCAATAAATTAAAGTTTTACCCCCAGTGACTTGATCTGTGTCGGGATGTGAAAGATCATATTTGCTCTGTGAAGTTTGCTCAGCAGCAGCAGCAGTTCTGGATCGGGGAAGCGTCGAGGTTATCTGAGCTCTGCTGATATTTTCGGGTGCAGGGACGACCAGCGATGTGGAGAAAACCCAATCAGCCTGACTCTCTGCTTCTGTTTGCACGGACAGTCTTTTGGAGTTTGGTGAATTTGCTCTGATCACACTCTGTCTTACTGTTTACTGAAGGTTTTATGCCCCAAACTCTGAAACACTGAATTTTTCCATCTTTCCTTGGTTGTTTCTGTTCAGTTAGATAACAGGAAAAGGAAAATCAAATATATATAACACTTAATCTGGAACGCTCTTTTTTTTTTTTTGCTTTCCAATAAAAATATTTATATTTTTTGTGTGATAGGATTTCTGAAACATTTCTGAACATGCATTAAATAGTCCAGTTGGGACGTGTCTTCCATCTCCTGCACAGCGATGGAGCCACTGCTGTCCCCCAGGTGTTGACTGGGTCTCTTGGCTGTACTGTCAGAAGCTTGCTCAGCGTGAAAACACTAATTTCCAGCAGAGATCAAGGCCTCCAGTTATGCTTTAATTGGCATCAGTTAACTCAGCAAGACGAGGGCACATTTCTAGGCCGCCTGCTGTGTGCTGTAGATAAATGTTTTTATTCCTGTGCTGTATACACACAGCACTGTGAGTATCTAAGACATTAAGGCCCGCTGATTTTTACAGTAAACCAAAAGACCAGGGCAAACAGGACTTACATTGTTAGACTGCCAGAGTGTTTTAAAGTTATGAGGACATCATATATATATTTTTTAAATTTCACTTGTCTTGTATATTGACACTAGGAAATTTGTACATAGCTCTAGTATCTTGCTGGACAAACACTGGGCTCGGTTAAACATAACTGTGATAGTGTCGTCTGGAATGGGAGGCGACGTTGTTTAAGTGTTCAGAAGTAAAAAAAACACCTAACCAATGAGTCCAGATTATTTTCAGGAAAGCTTCACTAAGAACACACCCGGTGACAGCCTCGATTGTATGTGTGGCTCTCCTGAACCCAACCCAGGTGTTCCTCACTAACCACGATGGGGAATTCACATGCCAATCCCTGACACACACACACACACACACACACACACACACACACACACACACACACACACACACACACACACACACACACACACACAGAGCAATGTGAGAGTGATAAAGGAGGGTGCTCTGTTTCCGTCCCCCTATCCAGCTTCCCCTTGATTAGCTCTGAGGGACAAAAAGCACTCGATGCAAATCACCATGGCAACAGGCGCGAGAGGAGCAGGGCTGAACTGGCCCATTACCCATCTGTGCCCTGTTGCATGTTGTCTCCTGAACACACAGTGCAACAGTCGACATGTCACAACAGCTCGTAGCGAGGCTGTAAATGTTTCCACAGAGTCTAAATTTATCGATCGATCGGCGTGTTGCTGATTTAAAACAGTTACTCCTGGACGTTTGAATCATTTCTTCTCTGAACAGTCTCATTTGTTGCTTGTTGAGAGCTGATGAAAGATTAAAAAAAATTCCAGCTTCATACTGTCAGGGCAGAGACGAGCCCAAAGCTCTCCATTATGTTTTGTTTTAATCAGGCCTGAAGCTCAGTGTTACTGTCAGTAGGTTTTCCTGGAAAAAAAAAACAAAATCTGTGTGTTTGAGGTTTGAGGCTCCCAGTGTAATTAAAGAAAAGGGCTGGTGATGGTTTTTAATCTTATTAATGTCAACAAATCCCATGAAAAGACCAGTTTGATTGTGTATGTTACCGCTCTGTGGCATAGAGCTGCACTGAGTGAGTGACATGTTCCTTCATTACCATGAACACTCACTGTAGTTTATTCTGACTCATACACATCACACACTGTCCTGCTGTCATGCAAGGGTGTCGAATGTGTGTTAATCCGCGGCTGAAAATAGTCCCCGTGCAAATGTACTTTCCTCCCGTTTGAGTACTCTTTGCTGAGAAACTTTAAATTTGTGACCTGATTTCAGAAATTCAGCGTACAGCTGAGCGCCACAGACGGGGGAAGGTAGAAGTCTCATGGGAAGTGTCGTCGTAAAATAAATAAAATATACAACAATGTCGTCCTCTTCTGTTAAATCTGTCTAGAAAAACTCTTTTTACCCTAAAAATTAACAGTTCCACTCTCAGCTGCCTCACTGAAAACAGTGAAACCAGGTCTCTGTCCTGGAAGGTTTTATGTTGTGCTGAGTTTGAATTAACACAAATATTGTATCTTACTGTATTCTTGTTATTCAGAGTCACTGAGACACTGAAATGGTTGCGTTAGGGTGAGTTTTATAAGACAGAAAGCTTTTTAAAGATTCAACTTCAGTGACTGTTTACATTGAGAAATTTCTAGATGAGGTTGCATCATGTGAAAATGTGTGTAGATCACATAGAAAAGTGATGGTAAACACAGTTTCTTGTGCTCTGGAGTGTGAACACCGAACACTCCGGTGGTGTTTGAGGCCTCGGTGTGTTTGTTTAATGATCTCGCACAGCCTCCACCGTCACGGCCGTGTTTGCTGTACGCCTGTCTGATTAGACTAATTGGCTGGTGTGGGCAGTGCTATTGATCAGCAGTGTGTGGTTTGACAGACGTTCGGGGGAAATTCCTGTGAGCAAAACATATTTGGTTTGACCTTTTTTCATTTTCAGTCACGAGGCAAGAGTCACGGCTCACACTACACACATCTGCATATATACAGAAGCCACGTCTCATAAAGCTCAGTGCTGAATTTTCTGTCTGGTTTTCAGTAGCTCTTCAGTTTCCATAATATTTTTAGAGATTGTCACTGAAGATTTGTACATGTTTATGGGGCCCTGTGGCGTTTTTTCTTGTATTTTTGGTTCCTGGCAGCTCCTCCACTTTGTCAAACTGACAGAATGATAAGTCAGACTTAAAGCTGAGTGTGTGTTGATAAAAAGGAGATCATGCATGTGGGGTGAGAACAGAACATAGAAAATCAGCAAAGATTAAATGATATAATTCACTTATCATAATGAAAGTGATGGTGTTTTACTTATTGCCTGAGTTTGGTATCACATAAAAGCATTGCTGTGTCGCAGGTGAAATGATGAGAGCCAGAGCAGGTCGGTGGCATGTTTGAAGGAAACCCTTTACTCTCTACCCAGTGAGAGCAGCCCGGGCCCTGCCAAGCGATGCCAAGAGTCATTGATCTTGTGGAGTGCAGTCTGTGAGGGATGGACTCGTGGTGGTCCCCAGAGGCAACAGATCCATTAAGATGTCTTAATCCAGTTCATTAGGCAGGACTGAGTTTACCGCTTTCAGTCAGCGGGGCCCAACAGTGCGCTCCATAAATGTACAACAACACTGTATCTAAGAGGAATTCAGCTAATTGTGCTTTTTTTTTTAACTGCACCTTTTTGTCAACTCACCCATGAGAGTATTGACATATTAATGAATACAGTAATCTTAATACTAAAAACACCTCAACGTACGTTATGTCAGCTATAACTAACTAGACTATAACTGTGTGACTATAGCTCTAATTAATTAGGAAATTTACTTTTGAAAGTCCAAAAATTGGATTTCTGATCGTCAGTCAGTCTCCTTGATCTCGCAGTCGTCCAAAAACAGTACATCAAGTGAAAGTGTATTTTCACAGTGTCATTCAACGACAGCAATATTAAAGCTGCGGCTACCGAGAGCAACATCTGACCAGCGTTGCCGGTCCATCTCCTTCATCTTAATACGCCCTGTGCTTCTGAGAATGGCCCTGTGAATCCTCATTCTGCTCTAATCTGGACCATAAATCAGTTGCATCACAAGAAGGCATGTCTGGCTCTGAATTACAGCCCTGGGCTACTGAACTGCAATAAATTGCGGAGATTATATAAATGCATGCAAATATAATTATGAGGGATATTTCAAGATGTTGCTTCTGGGAGACACAGAAATTGTGTTATATGAGATCAGAGCTGAAGGGAGAAAAAACGTCGGTGGTGCAGTTGTTTACTCGAGATCTTGCTTTGTCTTTATTGCACTTTGTCCCAGTT
Organism: Toxotes jaculatrix; assembly: GCF_017976425.1. Lineage (NCBI taxonomy): Eukaryota > Metazoa > Chordata > Actinopteri > Toxotidae > Toxotes > Toxotes jaculatrix. The sequence continues at coordinate 23,546,285 of NC_054407.1, read as the reverse complement.
ACAATGTGGGCGTCTTAAAGATGCCACAAATATCATGTTAGCATCACTTAGGTATCACTGCCTACATTTTATTTCGATGCACCGAGTCTAATTTGGGGGGAAATCTGTTTTCTGTTCTGCCAGAGAAAAGTTCAGCTATAGGTGGTTGTGTCTGTGAAATTGTTTGGCTCCTGAGGAGCCATGCTGAAGTCAGGATTTAGGTTTTATGAGTTGACCTTTGTCTCCTGCTTTAGACAATCCACACCACTGCCTATGCAAAAAGGCAAATGGGGAAAATAGGGGTTCACCAATCCGATCTATCAGGTTCGCATCATGGCTGTTACATATTTTACTAATTAGCTCAGGTGTGGTTCAGATGTGGCCGGTCCACAGGTAAATACAGTTTCGTCATCAGTGGGAACTAATGAATTTTAATGAACTAATCAATGTACACAAGGACACAGAAGAGGTGAAGTTACCCACCCACCTCAGTTCAGCCTGAGCTTTTCAAACAGCATCTAGTGGCCATTTGAGGAATTGCAGCCAAAGTTCAATGATGAACTTTCGCATCGAAATTCAGCCAAAGTGCTTCCTGTTTTTTTTTTTTTTTTTTTTCCCAGGTTTTACTCTGACCAGGAGGTGATGGTGATTCTGTTTCCTTTTCAGATGCTTTTCAGTGCAGCAGAACTTCAGGGCTAAACCCAAGTAGTTCTGCTGAGCAACTGCCTCATCTGTAAAATGTAGGTCACTCTGTCACCCAGTGTCAAAATAATTGAATTTTAATCTTGGCCATGATACTGTAGCTCTACTTGGGCTTAATTAAGGGCGGATCATGATAATTCAGATGACATTCCTGGAAGGTACAGGGATGGAAGTGTATGTGCAGTGAAGGGAGAGGGTTGTAATAATTAATTTTCTCTGTCTGTACTCGGATCGAGTCCTTCCTCACCAGATAGAGGTAAGGAGGTAGGGAGTCAGAGGACAAGAAAGGAGCACATTTGATTTTTGGTCTCTCTTTGTCTTTATCATTTTCTCCATCTACCAAGTTTTTTGTGAAAATTTAAAACGAGGTAAACAGTTAAACACCTCTGTTTTACACATACACATCATCAACAAAAACACAGCTTCAAGCAAGTCAACCTTTGTAATAATTAGGAAATTCATGTAAAGTTCACAGTTTCCAGGTCTAATTTATAGTATTACAAATTAAGTAGTTGGTAACAGTCAGTAGTGATGAGTAAAAATCCAGCTTTTCTCCCCCTCTTCCTCACTTATCTCCCTCTCCCTCTTCCGTACACCTACAGTCCATCCGTCACTTTTCCGTCTCATCTGTAAACAACAGAAAATGCACCGAGCGAAACATTTGTGAGTAATTACGGCAGCGTGGACCAGCCACTGGTCCTCAGCTGCCCCTTAAATGGAGCTCGCACTTTGATTGAGATGACCACAGTGACGCAGAGGCTATTTATAGACTGGAGGCCTGAACTGCCATGTAGGAGTGCTGTTACGCAACATACACACTCTCCCACATACATACACACTCTCCCACACACACACACACACACACACACACACACACACACACAAAGAGTCATACATTCAGATATGCAATGAGAGGCACGCACAGACCTGCAGACAAAACATATTAAAGTGCAGATGTACACACACATGAATCTTTTGTACCATCTCACTGGGACGGTGTTTATCATATTTATCAGAGATTTTTATGAGACGAACCAAAAAAGAAACGTGTTGCTTTGTCAAACTTGCAGGTACTGGTACTGGCGAGCACTGTTAAAAAACTATTCCTGTTTCTATTCGTCCTTTGACTCATCTTTCTGGACACTTTCTCCACCCACCACTTCGTTTTCGGAGACAGCCTCCCACTGGCCTTTCCTACAGCTCACTTTAACACTTCCCACTGTGCGGCTCTGTAGCAGAAAGTATGACTGAGTGAAAAGTCACACTCTCTGTCATGGGATCTATGTTTAGCAGTAAAAGGATAAAAGAGTCCAAAGAGGAGAGTTGGATCTGAACAGTTTTATCAGTTTAGTCCTACACTCGGACGCAGAGCACCTAGAATTTAGCTTGATGCTTTTACTTTGTTAAAGAATAACAAGTTAAACATGTTCTTGTCTCTATGCAAAAAAAAAAAACTGAACATGAAAGATTGATCATGTTTAGCCTGTTAAAGAAACTGTGTTCCTTTCACTGACCTAAGTGTGAAATGCAAAAATATAAAAGCGAGTCAGATTCCCGACTTAGAGTGTCTGTCTGTGTGTTCACAGATGGTATGTTTGGGAGGTGTCACTCTGTTCCAGTGAAGGAAGTTTACACCTACGACGTCTCACCGTCTGTAGTGCAACGCTTCAGGATGCTGCTGGAGAAGCTGTCCAACAGAGGTAAACACACACACACACACACACACTGGTCTCACTTCCCCACACATGTAGGCACTGTGTTTACATGCACAAACACAAGCACGTGAGAAATGAGTCATCAGTAAGTGCAGCGTCGGTTGCTGAGATGTTGTCTGTAGAGGAATCTGCATCACAATATGCTGCTGTGTTCACATTAGTCACTACACTGAATCTTGGCATGAAATTGTTTGACTCGTCTCAGTCGGGAATAAGGGCAGTTTCTGGCAGCAGTTGCTGAAATCACAGGAATCAAATCTTTACCTAACATGAGTGGCTGACATCCAGGTGCCGTTGCTGACTGATGAAGTTGGAGAACTCCAGGATTAGTTGGTTTCCTCTTCAGTAGATGACTCTGCGATCTTCTGGTGAGGCTGGTGTAAATGTAAATTGCCTCGTACAGCGAGTCGTATTCTCCGGTGGATGGAAGTTAAGGGAAAAATACTGGAAGAATAAAGTTTTAATGCTCACTTCTCTGGGAATATTTGATAAAGACACACTACAGAAGCACATTTGTGTGCATGAACACTCAGCCCTTACTCGCCCTGAGGCCCGACGAACTTATCAGAAAAGTCAGGGGTGAACAGGGTTATATTCCTCACTGCTGCTTCGCCACCTTCCTCTTCCTGAGATGAGTCATTGCCCGATAACCCTCCTTCTTCTGCCTGGTCTCAAGTGAAACTTTCAGAAAGTTGCTGTCGTTGAGGAGAAGTGTCGCAGCAAGGAATTCACCTGGACCATAAAAAATTCTGCTGTTCCATCTGTCTGGATCTACTGAAGGATCCGGTGACTATTCCCTGTGGACACAGCTACTGCATGAGCTGTATTAAAACCCACTGGGATGAAGAGGATGGAAGGAAAACCCACAGCTGTCCTCAGTGTAGGAAGGTCTTCATACCGAGACCTGACCTGGTGAAAAACACCATGTTAGCAGTTTTAGTGGAGGAGCTGAAGAAGACTGGACTCCAAGCTGCTCCTGCTGATCACTGTGGGATCCAATGACCAGGTGCTGCTCATTACTTCTCCTGGTGTAAGAAGTTGCTGTTATTGAACGGTGCCACCAGAGGGAGACAGAGACCTGAGTAACAGCCTGTTGGGCAGCTCTGAGCATTTCATACACTTTCATCATTCAGCTTTGCTTTGAACGACATGACCTCAGATACACAGGGAAAATAGTTTGTTGTTCTCTATAGTTTAGACTCTCATGCCTGAAACAGCTCAAGTGAGCACGATGTCAAAAAGTACAACGCTTGTTTCTCTCTTGCCTTTTCTTCCACCATCTTTCTTTTGACCCTGATTCGATTCTCCTCCTCCTTCCTCCCTCCCCTCTGCAAAAAAAACAAAAAACAAAACCATTGCTCCTCTGGTTTAATTCGCCGAATCGGCACTCGGCGGGAGAGCTGGAGAAATATTCTGATTTCACAGGGAGGCGGCGAGTTTGGAGGCATTTGTCAGAGGCTCTGAAGTGAAATGAATTATGCAAATGAGGTGTTTGGCCCTGGCTGTCTGCAGAAGCCATTATGGAGGACAAAACTCTAAAGACACTGAAGCATCTGCATTTCAGACTCTGCCAGTCCACTGAAACGAGAGCGCAGTTTGCACATTATAAACACATATCAGCAGTGTTCTCATCAACTTTCTTTCTTAACGTTGGCACCCCTGTCCATCCTCGTCCACACGTGCAAATACATACATGTCGAACAGCAGTTTGACATTTGGTGAAATACACTCATTCCACCTTCTTCCTGACAGTTGGAGAAGAAGATCAACACCCCTCGCAGGGTTAACTTCTACGTGTTTTACGGGTGTTCTGCAGGCGAGGAACACACACAGCCACAGACAGTTTGTGAACTGTAAACAGTTTACTCAGATGTTTTAAACCGTGCCACAGAATTTGGAGGAAATACTGAATGTGAATGCGCAGGAAAAAGCCTGTGCACAGAAATCAAACAAAGCCTTTTACTAGTTCTACTAATCTCACATGACATACTCTCTAGCCGCAAGGGGGTAACCACGCTGGTGGTGGTTAACTTAAGCCGTCAGTGCTCTGCATCGCTCCTTTGCTGCTTCGCCTGCTGGGACGCTGCTCATCTGAAAGCTATGCTATCACAAGTCTGTTTTCCCCTCGGGGAGAAGTTATTATCGTCACTCCGCTCCCTGCTGTGCTGAGCTTGGCGTCCTTGTGGGGAGTGACGAGGTTAGAGCCAAGACGCCACGCACGAATGCTGCTCATATTCTAAGGGTTGAGACTAATGGTTATGTTTGTATATATTTTTCTTTTGATTAATCAATTAATAGTTCACACTACAGCATCTTCATTTTTTTTGTCCAACCATCAGTTCAAAACCCAAACAGAGACAAAAGAATCAAATTCTTATAGCAAATATGTGGAATTCATTCTTTATAAATAACTCACAATTAATCAAAATAGCTGCCGATTAATTTTCTGTTGATCAGCTAATAGATTAATCAGCTAATTGTTTCAGGCCCAGTCCACATGACGGCAGACTGAACTACAGTAAGGCTTACGTTTTTCCGACAGCTGTTGCTGTGATGGGGGTCACCCTCTTCCATCTGCCCCCGCGCACACACAGACGCACACACACACACACCTTCCTGACACTCTTGCAGCACACTGAAAGCTCTGCAGATGTGAAGCTGCTTGAAAAGCCACCTCGCCGAGGTCAGAGCTGCTGTTAGCCCACAGCGACGGCGCTCTTCTTCAGTCTGCACACAACATGGAAAACCTACTTGACCTGTCTGTACCACCGCTGAGGGACTTCAAAGCAGCCATCTGTTCTATTTTGATATTATTTAAAGTGTGTTTGGCTCTTCTACACCAGCGAATGAATTACTGCAACTGTTTCTCAGGCGTTCAGTTCACCAGAAGCCATGCGGATGGTTTTGGTTTAATTTGTCCAAGGTTTCAGATTCCACCTCTTAGATTTCTGCCCTTCACTGTTATACAGTGGAGGTGAATGTCCGTGGCCCCAAAACTGCTGAAAACTTTCATTTGAAAAACCCGACATCAATGTCTCTTAGCTGAAACAATGTCCTTGCTGGAACTATTTCTGAAGTATTTCCAGTGAATTCTGTTCAATGTGAATTCTGTGGATTATCCAGAGCAAGAGCAGGGCATGCTGGTAACACACGAAGCTGTGGAGGTTTTCAAATTCCAATTTTAAAAAGCTTTGAATACACACGAAAAACAAACCAAAAACAAAGTCACCTCCACTGAATTGAGGAGGCGTCAAAAGTTTCAGAGACAGATATCTCTGAACTTCACCAGGTAATTCGACAAATTAATCTTGACTGAAGGTCTGTGTGCTGGCGTCTTCTGCATGGTCTCTCTGGAAATGGAAACTGCTGTCTCTTGAAGATGGCTGCTGCATGTCGGATTGGATCGGTTGAGCGTTTTCGTGGTTGTGCTGCGAAAGTGTCCTGCTTGTAGCTGCTAACGTAGCCTGTGTGAGCCTGCTAGCCTCGAGCAGAGCTCAGGAGCGCGCTACAGAGATCTGGCAAGCTCACATCTTTCGTTTGTCATTTTCATACTTGTCTCAAGCCCCAAATTTTTCAAATTCCATACATCCCCCTCGTATGAAATGCTTTATACAACTTTTTTTCACAAAAAACTAAAAGACAAGAAGAAGACAAATCATCTGACATGGCACAAACACACATCATCACTATGCAGTGCTGGAAGTTCGCCTCCACTGCTCATATGTGTTATTTTTGGAAAGGTGGAGCTAGCAGACTTATTTTAGCTGCTCTCTCATCTTTCTGTTTGCTGTTTTTCAGAGTGACGTGACAGTGAGTGTGGTTGCACTTCAGGTTTTGGAAATTAGATTTGCATAAGTGGTCTCGATAAATCAAGCGCTAAACCGGTGGAAGCTGTGCCTGCTATGTTTTTGCCCACGGTTGTAATTAGTGTGACTTTTATTGAATACAGCCGTTGGTGGTTGTTGAGCGCACAAACATAATTTAGTCAAAAAGTGGAAAAAGTAGAACAGAAAACAACTGTATCTGGAGGAAAAGTAAATGTGAAATGAGTTGGAGATTTTCCCAAACAGTTTTTCCTCCTCTGTGTTCCGACAGAACGGCTCTGACCTCTGACCTCCTCACTGTTGTCTGCCCGTATTTTTGGCCGTGTAGGAGCTGAAGCTCATTTGCTGTTGCTCCCTTTGGATAAAAGCGCCAACTTCAGCCCTGAAAACATCCTGCATCTTTGTCCCTTTTGCACCACAGAATCTCATTTAGTCAGCCATTCAGATGTGGAAGCGTCTCTCTCAAAGCGCCCTTTGCCTTCCGCCTGGACTCGCCGGCAGCCTCCTGCCCACATTTCTGTGGTCGGTTCACTCGCTCTGAATATCCTGGCAGGGGCTCCGGCGTTTATTAACCTGTAGTGTCAGATGCCGTCTGTTCACCCTCCGCTAACGCCCGTTTTCTCAGCCACCATGGCTGCCATTAAAGGCTCCGTTTTATGGCTCTTTGATGGCGAAAGCTGGCCTGACACGCTGTGCAGCTGTTAAAGAGAAGCTTGTGCCTGATTTGTGGCAGTTGGGGTCATAATTCATTTTGCGGGGGTCTAAAGAAGGTGTCCGCGTGCTGAAACATTCTGTAACGAGCACAGCTCATTTAATTACATTCACTGCTGATCAAGGCAGAAGTGAAGATTCAGTTGTTAGAGAACGCGTTGTTATTGGCTGACCATCAACATTATAATGAGATTTAAGCAGTGGCAGTGTCTTGTTGTACAAACTGAGCTGTACAGAGGGAATACAGCTGCAGAAGTACAGACTGCAAGATGCCCAGTCTCCTGAAGGGTTTGCTCAATCTTTTATCTCAATGTGCAGTGTAAAGAATATATAACACAGTAATTTACACACTGTAGCACGCATGTGATCTGACATAACCTGAGTTTTATATCTGTGAATGTCATTCTCTTTAGTTTTCTTTCCTAAATATCAACTTCTGTTACATGAAATTGCTGAAACCTGAATCGGGTTAGGGTTAGGGTCGGATATGAGTTTCAGGAGGACTCAGATTCCATGAAATACAATGAGACCCCAACACTAAAGTACACTGACACTGTGCGGTGGAGATTGAGGACACAAGATTTAAACAGGAAAAGACATAACCATTACTTTCTCTTTCTTACTTTTCTTTTGGTTATTTTTTTAGGTATTTTGTAGCTCTGTTAGAGAGAAATGGCAGAGGGAGGTGAGACAAACTGAGGGAGAGAGACGTGGACAACAAAGGTCCTCAATTCAGATCTGAACCAAATCCTTAAACCTCTCAGCCTTAACCCCTTCAGGGTTGTAGTTCATAGCAATGTCAATACATCACTATAATCAATATTCAATTAGTATCTCAGACTGAGGCATGTCTTCCTGGAGGCTTGAGATAAAGGGTTCACAGCTGACAGCGGTGACGTTCCCCTTCGTATTTTAAACGTGCGTCCTCTCTGTGCTGGACCCCCGTCTCGTGACATCACATCTGGAGCCGCAGTCTGTACTCGAATCTTTCAGGAACGTCATCGCTCATCTGCCAAATGCCTCAGTTCATGTTGTGCTTTGTGCGGTGCGGCCATATTTCCGGTAACATTTTGTTCCGCCACCCCATCTGGCGTTGGCGCCTGCTCCTCTGTTTGGTTGCCAAAAAGCTGTGTTTGGATGCATGTTAAGCATAAGAAACAGACGGGAATGCCCGAGCAGCTCATCAAGCCTGTCCTTTTGTTCACACTCTGAAATGCAGAAGATTTTTTTTTTTTTTTTTTTTCCTGCTTTGGTCGCTGATGCTGATACTCTTTACTTGCCAAGTCCAGTAAAAACACAGGGATGTCTTGCTGACTTTGGTGCAGACGCAGTTTGACAACCAGGTAATAAAAATGTTACCCAGAAGAAAAGAGACAAATGCTCAAACTGCTCGTCGGCGCCTCCTTTTGTGCACTTGTTTCAACAGCCAATAAAAATAGATTTTGTTTAGCCACTGATGCAGAATCAGCTGTTTAATGAATGATACCAAATAAGGCCAATAAGTACACAAACACCATCGTCAGTGAAGTTTGAAAACTGTATCATAGTCATAGTAACAGTGATGGCTGAAGCATAAAATTAATGAAAAGTCATTGATTGGAGAGACGGTTTAAAATAATTTAAAGAGACAGTGTCACATAAAATATGTATCTGGGACAAATTTAGAAGAAAGTAGGAATGAAAATGTGCACACACACCTTAGAAAATAGATCATTGTATTATTATTTATTTTCATTGTATTGTTATTATTTCAGAAGTCACACTCAGATCAGCCATTTAGCGTCAGCTGCTCCAGCTTGACCATCAGCGGCTCCTTCATTAGGTCACACTTTGGCCTTTATAACCTCACAGTTATCCTGATATCCTAACCTCCACTTTATATGTTAAAGATGCGGTAAAGATCTGAGAGAGCTCACAGTGAACTGCGCTGGCTAACAGCATCAAGTAAACGTCTGTAAAATGCATCAGGCCTGTAGTACTGAACTGTGGCAGGAGGAGGAGGAGAGGAGAAATGGTTTCTGCTTAGTCACTCAAACTATCAGCCGCTCACCATGGTCTCCAAGGACACCGCGCTGTTGCCTCGTCTCCTCCGCTAATGAGTGATCTAATGAGTTTAGGGAAGCAACTGCATGCTCAGCAATTTCTCGCCGCTCTTTCCAGGCCCTGCTTACTGCGTTTCAGCTGGGCTTTTTTTCATGCATGACACTCACTTTTTCAGTACGGCATTGCAGTGTTACTCACCGTTCAACTACGAATCTCTTTCCCATGTGAGCGACGCAGGGGTAGGCCTGCTTCAGTAAAAGAAGTTCCTGTATGTTCTGATGTGGTTCTAAAGGTTCCCTGTGTTTCTGTCTGTAGGTTTGACCTGGGAAGACGACACCACTCAGCAGGTTCTGTCCAAGGAGTTATCCAAACTGAGGAGGATTCCCTACAGGCCGCAGCAGAACGCACCTGCCTACAACACCGACAGCAGGTCAGATGTTCACTTACCCATCAGAAGGTCGGAGGTGCTCCACGGTCCCACCGTGGTCCAGATCCTGTCTTGAGGGATTTCACTAGCACTGGTTTCAGTGGAGAGGTTTACCTGCCACTCAGTCTACATGTTTAAGAAAATTTCAGCCCGTTTTGCACGTGGTTTAAATTCATTAAATGAAGTAATGACTTCTGAAAGATGAATTTTGCAGCTGTAATGCTGAAGCACTGTTTGAGACAGTTCGTAATTAGTTCAACTAAAATTTGCATTTTGCCCTCTCTGTCTTTCTAACAGGCCGGTAGCTGAAGCGATGGACCCAGTGGACCAGAGAGTGAAGCCAGTGGAGGTGGAGCTCAGCAGAAACCTCCAGACGTACCTGCAGCGTCTCGGCCTCCTACCCAAGATGTCGTCCGCTGCCAGCCTGAGCCCCCCTGGCAAGGTGAGGGATTCCTGGGAGCTCAGTTTGCCTCCTCTGGGTCTCTGTGCTGTACTTCCAGTCGCAGTTATTGTTGTGTTTCTGCAGTTTCACATACATAATAATCATGTAAACACAATGTAATTCAGCAGCAGCACAAACTACATCCTCCAAATGATGTTAAAGTTGAATCAGTGAGCCAGAGTTGGACAAGAGGAACACATGCTCTGTAATATGAAATGATCCCCATGTTAAATGAACAGTTAAACTGTGGTTAAACCAGGAGATTCTTTCATGTCATGAATTATTTTCCCATCCCAACTTGCAGTATCACATTAAACGTTGCTATTACGGCAGATAAAATATATTAAAAGACATATGTGTTCCTACCCTTTGTGCCAGTGATACCTTCCGTCTTCATAAACCTAGTGAGGAGTATAAACCCGTCACGTTTCTTGTTACCGGCTGCAAAAAACAAAATCTAATCCAGAATTTAATTTGTGTTGCAAAAAGTAAAATAATTGAATGTTGCTGAACTGCATTCCCTCCATTTCCTCTTGCTTCCTGTTTCATATTTGAAAGGGGGAAGAGCAGGTGGGACATTTGTTTTTACCCCATCATCTGCATGTCGCCCCACCCTCCACTCACAGCCACCTGCCTCTGTCAAAAAAAACAAAAAAGAGAAAGCACACACACATACACATGTAGTACACACACACTCAAACAAGTACCCCGGTCGTATGAAAACTCACACAAAGAAACAAACGCACACCTTCACAACGGGGGAGTCCAGTGTCATCCTTCGTTGTCACTCTGCTCTCGCTTCTCCGGTCCTAACTGATGACTTCTCCCAGCGTGACCGTTATGAGCGAAATAATACCAGCAGAAAGTTCAGCAGTTCACTGCTCTAATTAATAACTCTCCATGTGACTGGTTCCTCCGCCATGTCCGCGGAGGCCTTTCTCCTGCTGGGGGATTGTGCCAAAGACTCCCAGAGTAAGACGGCGTGGAGCCTGCAGGCGTCGCTCGGGGGCTCCAGGTCTTTTTCTGTCCGCGTTCTCGTGTTCGGTGGAAACGAAAAGCAACAGGAGGAGAACGGGTCCCGGAGGGGACGAGTGGACTAAACTGCATCAACTGTGTGACATAGATGAATAAAGATACCGGCAGTGACAAATGTCAGAAGGGGCCTCGCACATACAAGTCATACAACTGTGACAACTGTGAGGAACTTAACCGTTTATGTTGGTATTGTTATGATAATTTTACCGTTATTCAGGCTTGTGCCATTTCTGTGCTCCTAGGTGGGCGTTAATGGAGCTGGCAGTGACACTTAGCTTTTGTTGCAGCTGATGGATATGTTAATATGACTGCATAAATGGATTAATAACTTGTTTTTCAAAAATGGGCTTTATTTTCATGACAATAATTATATTGTGCAAACGTTTGGATGAAAGTCGGTAATATTAAAGCAAAATGTGGCTCCTGCATCGAAAAGCTCTCCCTAACCACCGCGGTAGCTGATTTTTGCCTCTAAATTTACATACAGCAACATGCATATACCTGTTTATCTTTTTTTAAAACTTTTTTTTTTTTTTTGCTGCGACGCATTCACGACTGTGTTTGATTTGCAGTGCTGTGGAAACGTGAATGAAATGTGCACTGGTTGACTGAAGCTGCTCAGGCAGGATGAGTGTGCAGCAACATGCTCTTTTACATTCACTTCACATGCATACGGCTGCGTACACTCACTCCTGGGCAGCGCAGCCACATCTCTGCTCATTATTTCAGGACATTGTTTCAGTTTTTAACAGTGGAAGAGCAGAGGGGACATTTTTCTGGATCCCAGCATCGGCATAAAAGTCATATTTGTTGTGCACACACACCTAGAAAGGGTTTTTTTTTCCACATATTACCTAATCATATTGTTTGAGCCAGTTTATGGTTTTATTAGACAGTGGACAGTAGAGAGATGACAGGAAATAAGGGGTGAGGGATGAAGAAAGACAAAGCAACAAAGGTGGTTAGGCTCGGGAGTTGTTGCTGTTCATAGTTCTCACAGTAAAAACCTTTGGTCACCAGGACACCTCATCAACACAGGATCAAAATTATAAAGATGAAAACTGCTCCTCTCTGCAGAAATTCCCACATTCCTCCCTCAAGGACACAACAACGCGTGGAGCTGCCCAGTTTGCAATATGAAATTCTTCTAGGCACTACAGAGAAGTTTAGATTTTAATATTGAAATATTACTCCCATGTGCATCACGTTCTCTGGAACCTTTTAGTGTTTTTTATATCCATACGGACCACTGTAGCTGATTTTAGTGTTTGTATTTGAATACTTGTGCTTTTCTTCATTCTTTCAGAGTGACCGTTTCCAGTCAGGCATCCCTGCAGAGTTCTATCGCTCCAAGGCCCAGACATCGGCTCAGAAGTCGTCTCCCTCCAGCTTCTCTCCTCTTTCATCTCTCCAGCCTCTTCAGAAGCAGAGACCTCTTGGCAAACAGCTCCTAGCCTCGCAGTCCGAGGTTGACCTTCTCCTGGACGCCCTGAGGCAGTATCTCTCTGGACGTCTGTCCCTGCATGGTGGGGCGGTGAGCCCCGAGGAGCACGAGGCCCCCTCGTCACGCCTGAGGCCCTTCTACGGCGACGGCATTGAAAATCCCGCCCTGAAAAAAGAGTCCTCGAAACCCAGGCTTCTGAAGATGGGAAGAACTCAAGGGGCTTCAGTGAAGGACCCGCTCACGTCTGTGGACGGTGCGTGTTTGATGCAACATGTTTATACGGAGACCTAAAGTGTCGTCAAGACATGTCTTTCACTTTCACACATGCAAACACATCTGTCACCTTTTAGCACTTTAACTATGTTTAAAAAGCACAGAGAGGATCTGATTCAACTCTCTGGTAATTTTCTTTTAATCATTATAATATCATAAACTATATTTTCCGACATGGACAACACAAGGCTGTTCATTTGATTTAAAACGCTGCTGTGCAGCTGCCTGAGACTTAGGTCACTGCTGTTATGTTTTAGAGGAGCAGAGTTAAGTGATCACATCTAAATGACTAAATGGTGCCTCAGTATAACTGTTCTAAGTGACTTGTACAACATCTGTGTTCTGATCTGCCACCTTTATGGTTAAGGTTGATTAGTTTTAGGCAATTAAAACATTTTTTTTTAAAGGAAGGGAAGGATTTAGTTCATGATTAAAAGAAACCACGCTGACTGACAGTAGCATTTTAACTTTCATGTGAGACAGTAACTGAAACGTGTACTTGCTTGAATTTGATTGGTCGACACATTATGTTTTCTTATGCTGTTGCATTTTATTACGGCAAAATTGAGCTTGCTTAAACATAAGGCTGCTTAGGATGCTCATTATTTGCATAATGGAAAACATAAACATAGGTTGCGGACAAAACTCACTGCCTCACTGCAAGGTCCATTTAGTCGCTGCTCTGTAGCTGCTGCTGGAAACGAGGCTCTTAGCGCGCTGAGAGTGAACCAGAACAGCGAAGACAGATGAACAATGAGCTGAAACTCGCTATGAAGCTCGGTAAAGCTGAGGGGAGCTGCAGATTCAGGTGATAATTCCTTCTAGTTTATCACATTCAGGCTCACACATGATTGTACCTTTGTCATTTGATACATTGCTACTGTAAAAAATATTGATTATATAAGTCTCATTTATGTAGAGACTGAAACCTTCAGAGCAGAAACAAAGTGGACCTGGTATTGAGATTTTTTTTCCAAGTTTCCAAGTAAACAAAGGTCATTTCAGGCATTTTATCATCCAGCCAGTGCTGCTGTTGGTTTCCTGGTAGACAGTCTCTGTCTGACTCTGTTATTTTACCTCCATCACATCCTTCTCTCTTCCAGAGAGGTTCATTGAGAACGTTTTGAAGAACGTTGGCAGGCAGCATGTGGACGTGGACAACCTGACCCCCCAGGACCTGGATCAGCTGTCTAGCCTGATAGCTGACGCTCTGCAGGTGGTCGACCAGGACCAAGGAATAAACAGGGGCCTGACTCGGGTTAGAACTGGACCAAGAGACCTGGAGGGAGAGCTGAAGAACGGGGAGGAGGAGGAAGAGGAGGATGCTGCCAGAAATGAGGAAGAGGAAAAGTTGTTGGAGAATGCTCCAACGCTGAAACCACAGGGGAGCACTCCCATCGTGCCGGCAGCACTTCAAGGTAATTTTTATAGTGATTCATTTTGTGTTTTTACACAATTAAAGTATTGAGCAAAAGCTGGATAGCAAGTCTATAGTACTTACATAATTGTGCAGGAGTTGGATTAAACAACAAAAAAGGAGCCACAAGAGTGCAACATAAAAATCAATGTGAAAATAAACAGGCATCCTGTTTAGCTCAGTATAAACACAGCCAGCTTTAATGGTTCAGGATCCACTGAGGCCACGGTGATGGAAAATGTTTGCAGTACAGGTGAAAGTGCCCAACAAATAGTTTAAAATATATAAAATAATGAAACGTATGGTAAAATATTATGGCCGAGCTTATTTAGGAACCTGCAGATTTGCTATTACTGCACATTTTCTGATGTTTTTTGTCAAATGTTACAGAGCCATGAATTTCTAATTTAACAAAAAAAAAAAAAATATGCCCTTGAAATTTGGAGACCCGCAACTGGCTTTTAGCTCTTTTTTACTCACAAGATGTTCCTGGCTGCTGCTGTGCTGTTTGATGAAAACATTTTTCTCTCTCATTCTGCTCCTCTCTCTGATGAACACTAAATGTATGAATACACCTGTTCTCTCTCTCTCTCTCTCTCTCTCTCTCTCTCTCTCTCTCTCTCTCTCTCTCTCTCTCTCTCCCTCCCTCTCTCCCTCTCTCTCCCTCTCTCTCCCTCTCTCTCCCAACAGAGCGCCACACAAATACCGGAGAGCAAAATGTGAAGGACACGGTAAGCTCTCAGTTTGTGGTAAGAAAAAAAAAAAGAAACTTAAATGTCAAAGTTATGACGTTATGAGCAATTAGGTAATATTCTGTACGAGGAAGGAAATGAACCCCACGCCCTGCAGCTTTCAGAAGAGCTTCAAATTGTGTTTGACATCAGCAGCTGCACAAAGGTGAAGCGACTGTCCTGAGAATTTATCAGGAACTCAATAATCTTGTGAGAGAGTGACTTAACAGGGAGGATATACATAGAAAGTAAATCAAGTCTAATTTTCAAAAACTTTTGGGACAGGTGTACAGGTGAGATATCTTTTTTTTTTTTAATTCTGGATGGCTGTTAAGCTTGTTGTCAAACTAAATCACTTATTAAGATCGTAATCTTCCACTATGGTTTTACAGGTTATTCTTCTACATGACAAACATTATTTCTACTCAGTCCATAATTATTATAGTTCTACTAAATAACTTTTGCACTCATCACCACTTTAGGAAGAAGTTGGCTGGTCCAACTAGAAAACTGCATACATGCATCATTTTTATTCATAAATGTCTCCTCATTACATTATAACCCTTCTACAAACTGTGGCTGGCTTCTCTATCTGTATTCCTTCAGTGTGACTGGCTGTGTTTTTTTTTTGTGCGTCTTCTCTCAGTGCTTAATTTTTTTACCTGTTTCTTTCTTTCTTTCTTTCTTGTGTCTGTTTGCCAAAAAGTCCCTCAAGACTTTTCCATCTTACTGGTCCCAAAAAACAAATTGATATTATAAAGAAAATTAAGATTTGTAAGCTCTCATAGTCAGAACTGTTGTAGTCAAAGTAAGTTTTTTGGCTCAGGTAATGTTGTCGAGATCCAAAAGATCCAAAAGCCAGCGATGCTTGACAAGATGAGCAATTACCTTGAAGCTAGCAGAGGAGGAATAATAGCATATTATAGTTCTGTTCAGTTTAAACTCTGACAGTTTGGCTGTTCTTTGATTTAAAGCCATTATTTCCTCACGCCTGTAGCTGTAGATCGTCAACACACTGACATCACCCACGGAAAAGACTCCCACCACTTCAGTTTCAGCTGTAAAGACAAAAGATCTTGATTGAACAATGTCTCATTACTCAAGTCTGAATTTATTATAGAGGTTTAGCTAATTATTAATAATTAAACTCACATCTAGAAGTTTTAAAAGGAAAAGAATATATATACATGATGCCAGTTATCCTTAGCTTTTTCAACTTTTTAAATACATTAATGGAAATTTTATGGCATTACTATTATTTTATTACACATTTTAGAACAACAAAAAGCGTTAAAATATAAATGTAAATATTAATAGTGAAAGCTTTCAATCCCCTGATTTGCTGACAAAATGTAACATGGGAAGAATATCTGGGGGAAGAACTGACCGTAGCTAAGCAAAGATTGTTTACATCATAAATGAATCTGTTCGGTTTAAAATGGATCTCTGAAGTTTACACTGAGAATTTTGTACATGACCAGAAAATAATGAGGTGACGTTTTTCTTTCATTAAAAAGACATTGCTGGCTTTTGAGATTTTACAGAACCAGGGTTTTTTTTTTTTTTTTTTTTGCACGTTTTAATTTCAGTTTTATTGACTGACCCTTATCATCTCACTCATCACACAGTATTTCTTTGACTTTTTTCAGGCTGAGAGTGGAAACCTCCTCACCAAACTTCTTGCCTACCTGGACAAAACTCCCTTCAACGGCTCTCCTTCGGCAAGAAACCTGAACGACGTCGCCATGGAGACAGCCAGAGGCCGGCAGGTGGGGCTGGAGAACGTCCAGAGTCGGACCAGCGAGGTGGGAGTGACGGTGCAGAAGAAGGACGCCACCCAGTCTGTGGAGGAGGTGTCGGAGGTGGAGGGCTGGATCAAGGAGGTGCCCCCCCCTCCCGCTTCACTTGTGTACGAGGAACCGCACAAGAAGACGATGCACATTCCCGAACTTCAACTCGACGTCAAGGACGGCAGGAAAAAGGCTGACGACGATGTCTTCGGCTACGTCATCACTGACACAGAGTGAGTACGAAGCTGCTGGAATAGAGGTGGTGCAGAGGTCAACACTTCTATGACACTGTCAAAAAATCCGATATTTTATTTTATCATACACATTTTTGATAAGGATCCTATAAATTTGGTTAATAAAAGATTGTGACAGAGATATGGACCGATCAGATCAGAACAACCCGAACCCTAAATTATGGCACATGTGTCTTTGGGATTTCTGTACTGCAATTTATGGTTGAATCAGCACATCTCTGAAACAGATTCAACTAAAACTGGAGCTTGTATCCTTCAGGAAGGTCGGATTTACTGCAGAGCTGCTGCATTAGTTTCAGCAAGGTCTCTTAACTCTGATAAGCTGGATATTAATATAGACTTGTAGAGTTATGGTGGGAAGGTGAGATTGAGTAAATGAATCAATAAGTAAAAACAAAGCCATCTTTTGTACCACTCATGGAGGCTACTTGAGAATTATGTTTCGTCCGGTGACATTTGTATCAGAGCTCAGAGCTGTGGTGGGTATGAAGGATGGAGTCAGTGGCCCGTCTGATGTGAATCTGGGGACAAAGCTTCCCTCGGCATAAAAGTATAAACGCCACACTCAAGGAAATACCAGGAAGGTGACAGTTTTCTTATCGGTTGTTGCAAAAGCTGAGAACTAAACTAAAAAGTGTTGACGTATCAGTTTTGCTGCTGCTGCGTTGTTTTTCTTTGGGCAAGACGTTCTGCATTTCCCTCCGTCTTTGTTTTGAACCACCCACAGTAACGACCCGTGTTTTGCTCTCACAGTAATGGAGGCAGGAAATGGGTTTTCCCTGTAAATACAAATCCTCCATTTCTTCAAATCTAGTTTCTCGTACATCATGAAACAGGTGAACCTGGCTTTCATCCTGAGGAAGTTGATTAAATATTACCCAGGATGCAACGAGAGGGCACTGCAGGTCATCTCATTCTGTCGTTCTTATTCACACGAAGGGCAGATTTATTTTCTCTGATTTTCCTCTGTGATGTTGTTGAGGTCGCACATAAAGGCTTCAGTGTGTTGAATGATGGGAAGTTGTTCTCCAGCCCAGTGTGTTGGTGTGAGTCATTGTGCCGTGAAGCTCGTGTACATTGCTGAAACGTCTGCCCTGCAGGTCGTCATGGTATAGACCAGGGGCGTCCAAACTGTCCCACAAAGAGCCGTGTGGCGGCAGGTTTTTGTTCCAGCCAAGCAGCAGCACAGCAGACAGCTGATTGGTCAAACTGTGTGCTCTTCATTGGCTGGAACAAAAACCTGCAGCCACACGGCCCTTTGTGGGACAGTTTGGACACAACTGAAGAAAACTGAAAGTAAACGGAAAACTAAATTTCTTCTCTCAGAAGCTTTTTCAGTGAATCAGGACGAATCGTTCCTCGTTACCCGACACCATCAGTACATCACAGCTATACTTGAATTCTAATCAAACAGATGTCAGTACATTAAACATAAGCATGAACATAAAGCTTTTATGTAGAAGAGATGTTTCTTCTGCCTTCGGGAGATAATAAATATCTCGTGTTAATAAAAGCTGATAATTTCCAGATAATTAAAAGTGCTCAGATTAAGAAGAAATTCAAATTTATCGTTGAGTGTGCATTTTTGTGGCTTCGTCTGTTGTATGTCTGTGTTGATGGCAATTTTTGTTTTTTTTCAGCAAAGGTTTTTGGTGCAACACAGTTTGAATGAAAACATAACAGAAGCTCAGTGATTTAATAATGTGCTGCACTGGTTTGATGCCATAATTCCTGAGCTCTTTCCTGATAACAGTCACATATCAATCATAGACTCCACGAGTATCTTTCACCAGATTCATTGTTTTATAATTTTCTGCATGGAAATTGTTTGTCAGAAGAAGAAAAACAACACACTAGCCTGGCACCAGCACACTGACCTTCACGTTCCCTCCTCCAGTAGAGTTCAGAGACTTGCAGAATTAATGCTAAGGCACAGTGAAGCTGTGGTGGCCTGGCACCTTGCTATTTTATGTTTTTTTTGCCCTTTAATTTGTCACCCTTCTGTGTATATGTATGTACAGAGTGATTTTAGAAAGTATCTGCTCCTCATCGCCTGTGTGATACCGTCCCTGCAGCGCGGCGTGGTGGTGGCAGGATTGTGCTGATGAATGCAGCCAACATTTTTTTAAAAATATGTTGTTAAAAATTGTTCCATGGAAAAGCTGGTTCCACCGTGAAGCATTATAAAAGGCAGGTTTTCGTGTGTCAGCAGAAGTTTTACTTTGACAGGAAGTAAAACGGCAATTCTGACCGACACAAATACATCGAGGTACAGCTCCTGTAGCTTCGTCTAACAGGCTCAGAGGAGGCGTCGCTCTGATCACAGGTGAACTGGGAGGTTTAAGGTGTCCGCAGTCACTTCTGCACTGCAGATTTCCGTCTTGAAATCTCGCCGAACTTCAAAAGAACACCAAAGATGTCCTTGACGGTTTCGCATGGCGTCAAACCTCTCCTCGAGAGAGCGCAGCATCAACCACAACATGAAAAAAAAAAAAAGCTTCTTCAAGACTTTGTAACCAGAAAGAAGAAGACTCTTCATCGGCCCCATAAAAGAAGCTCCTCTGTGCAAAGCTTCTTTTTCTCTGGAGTACTCTCATTATCCACATCTTTTGGTTTTGTTTGAGCGATGACGAAACCTAAAACCTTTTACTGTGTTAAAAACACGATGACAGGCTGGTTTACGGCCTGATGGAGAGTTTGCTTACCCCTTTGACCTGGTTGAATGGTACTGACCTCGACGACAGACCTGTGACATTTCAACAAAAGCCTGGATTAATATGAACTGTCTCCATCTCTGATTTGTGCTGCCTGGTTCCAGACAACTGAACTCTCAGTGGCATACTCTCCCCAGTGTCACTGTTTAACTAATATTTCAAAAATACGAAACTACCAGTATTTAAGATATGAAGTATTTAGGATTTTTTTTTTAATTGCTTGTAGAAGAGTGAAGTAACCTCGCTTCAATAAGTGTAAAAACCAAGCCCTGGTACAGGACTACAGGTGTAACAAGACAGATTCGATGCAAAGCTGTGGCGTTTTGGTTCTGTGGCAGAGGTGAAGGCTGATAACAGGAGCCCACCAGCAGTTTGAGTGTATCACCTCCTCCTGTGGCCTGGAGAGAGGAGGAAGAAGACGGGGTGATTCATCACCGCTGGAGGAAAACACCTGCTCCCCAACACACACTCACATATGGGCATTCAGGCACAACATTTTGTTTTCCTTTTTTTTTTTTTTGTTGGCCACTCTTTAACCCTTCAACCTATAAATGCTTTCTCTCCCACACACCCGCAGTGAATCATGATGCAAGTTACAAAATCTCAAAAATCCCAACAGCTAAACTACACTCAGTTTTTAATGGATTTCACTCCCTAATTAGCTTAATTGTTTTTTCAAAAGTGAATAATAATCAATAATTATATAATTTTTCTTACCTTCCCCTGAACCTTTTGTTTCACAATTTTATGGTCAATGCTCTGTACCAGTAATTAGTTTGACAGGCATAGAGATCCTCCTTTGATTAACTGCTAAACAGTCTGTCTACATGCACAACATATATTTAATGACTGGATATAGTAAATAAATGTACCTTTAGTTAACGTACAACAGGAAGACCTTTTATGTGGTTTTATTTTTATAATGTTGATTTTAAATAAGCAGAATCTGACAGGTTGCATTCTCTCCATTAGATTTAGGTATGCCAGCCTTTTTTTTTTTTTTTTTTTTTTTTAAACCAGCAGCCGCTTCTCTTTCTTCACCCACATGCATTTTCCGAGGTGTCTCACTGTGGAACAATCGGTGGAGAAGCCCTCAGGGCAGTGGATGTCTTTGATGTTGGAAGAAGTGGTCCGTCTTTTGTTCACTGAAACCTCTGGCTTTCCTATTACTGCATCCAACAATCCTCACCACAGGCTCCCAAAGAACAGGAATCAGTTTCATGTTTGACAGTCTGCAGTAACTGTCCCAGTGTCTTAGCTTATGTTACAGCTTCCCCCTTTTTTTTTTTTTACTCTTCCTTCCTCCAAAGATGAGCACAGGTGCAGGATGAATTTGTATGACAAAGTTGAGCTGTGTGAAAGCAACGCACATATTTATTTGTAGTTTGTTGGAAGGTTCCCGCTCATTACCTTTGGTCCAATGTTGTTTTCGACTGTTGCTTCACATTGTGTGAAAGACTGGACAGTAGATGCTTTCGTTTCGTCAGTAGCTGTGCTTGTAGTGAGAATGTGGTTGAGCTGAATGATACAGAATGTAGGATGAAATTCATCAAAAGCTGCCGTCTGCATGAGGAGAAGTCCTGCTGCTACAGGCTGTCGTATCTGAGAGGGATCACAAGCCGGCGTACTGTATGCTGCAGCGCTAATGTAAAAGCTGCTGTGAGGTCCGCAGCGCAGCTATCAGCCCTCAGGATCGGGCCTGCAGGCAGGCAGAGCGATCACTGGTGTCAGATCTGAAGCAGCTGCTCTGCACTGTGGAGGGCTGACTCATACTGTGGGCTGTTGAGGGTGCTGTCTGCTGCCGAGGCTGAGGAGGTGGGAGAAAAATCACTGGCTGTCACTGACTTTTCAGACATCGACAATCCAGTTTCTTATTAACCATGATTCAACCAGAGTCAGCCACATTCTCTTATTATGAGAAAAGCAGTGGAAGGTTTTACATTCAGTGGTCACCTCTTTGTAGAAGGGATCATTGTTACTGGCTGTGTCGACCTTTCTCATGTAAGAGTTTTATAAATGTACAGGGACTGCGTGGGAAATTCAAATGCAATCAACGGGATCAACACACATGTTCTGTGTGCCATGTAAACATGGATGTCACCAAATCAACCAGGACTGAAATGTTTAGCTGATGAATTAGAAGAGGACGAGAAAGATTTGAAAGAAGAGGTGTTCAGTGTCAGTTAATCCAAATTCTTACAACGTTAAGGCTTTTGACCAAATCTGTGATGGTTAGCGCCAAAGATGGTAATGCTAATTCTGATTATTAAGTATGTATAAGAGAGCGATTTGCAGCAATGTGCAGAAAGTCTCTTTACGTTTTCGTACCCATCTTCACCAAAGATGGCGCCTGGTGTCAGGAGGCCTCTCCTTCCTGCTTCTGAATTCAGCAGAGGGAGCTGAGGGGAGGTCAGACGAGTCCACAACAGATAGGAAGCAATTAGCTTGGAGTTTGGATATTGAGCTTTAATCATGGGCTTCCAGCACACACACACACACACACACACACACACACACACACACACACCCACACCCATCTTGCTGTGCATGTATCAAGGTTCTTTTAATTCACTGCTTAATTTGTTATTCCTGAGACTTTAGTGAGTTTTGAAACTGAGGTTTTCCTGTACATGAATACTGACAGTAAAATGCACTGAGGTATCCAAAGTAAAAGACCTGATATTTAAGAAGTTGGATGTGTAGGAAATGATGTAAGGAAAGGTATGGAGGACACAAAGAAAGGAGAAAAGAAAGAAGTAAAAAAAAAGGAAGTATATGTAAGGAAAGTAGAAAGAAAGAAAGATGGAGGGAAGGAGGAAAAAGAAAAAGTGCCTCACAAGATGTGGTCGTGGGGGTTTGTGGTTTATCACAAAGCGACTTAAGGAATATGACAAGAGATGCCACACATCCCAGTCTCCCAGAAATTAAGTTCATGTACCACTAATTTCTAACAGAAATATTTAATCAACACACAAAAATCATAAAATATCTGGCAAGTTCTAAATGTTGAAACTGATCATATCAGTAAAATGCTGATGTGTATTTCATTTGTGTCCCAACAGTATTCACTCGTAGGAACCAAAGCATTATTAGACTTTGTGATGGTTGTGTTTAAGCGCACTCAGCACTTGGTTAAGGTTGAAAAGTTTCCTTATTATGTTGATTTAAAGTAAAAACATGATCCTGGTGGGATTATGTTTCTCTGCAGTATATAAATGTAGTAATTTAGGACGGTAAGGTGGAGGACAGTAAGTACAGGTCTTGAGTTAAAGTAAAGTTTTTTTCTCCTCTTCTCAGCCTTCCTCAAAATCCTCAAATAGCTTGGAGTTGTGTTCTACTACATTTCAAACAATTTGAGCCGACACAAGCAGAAATAATTTCCTGTGTCTGTCCAGAAACCTGGACGTACTGTCGACCAGGACAGGACTCGCAGTGAAGTGGTTTTCTCTTTGTTTAGTTCCGGGCGGCCCAGATCTACAAACACACCAGAGGTCGTTCTCATTGTGGAAAACTGCCAAAGTCATTTCATTTGTTAAATGACTGCACAGAGTTGGTGTTTAGGCTCTGACCTTGTCACTTCCTGCCAGCACACATTTAAGAGCTTAAAATGAGGGAGCAGGGAGTGATGATAACAAGCTTTCTGTCCACGACCTTCCTCACCTCTTCAGCATTCACCTCGCCACCAAACGCCACTTCCCACCTCTCTACCTCTCACCTATCTGACCTCACCTGGGAGCTTTTGTGAAAAGCCCGGAGAGTTTAGTTTTCTTTTTTTTTTCTGGTCTCTCTTTTGGTCTTTTATTTCATTCTTTTCCAGACTTTTAACCTCTTGTCTTCTGTCTTAGTTCCGTTCATGTGTTTGGCATTAGCCGGAGGTGTGCAGAAATATTGTGTATCTTTTCAGATTTCTCTTCTTGATGAGTTTTGGTCACATCAATGGAAGAAAAACGATTTTTCCTCATCATTTCAATGTGCTTCGTGCGCTTTAAAGCTTAATCAGCAGAGAAAAATTACCTCCTATTTAGATATATTATGGACAATCAAATGAAAAGAGAAATATTTGTCAGAAAGTTTAAAGCAGCTATGTGTTTGTGACATTTTCCTTTTCAGTGTTTGACGACAGATTTTGGGGGAATCTGTCCTCTTGTGTTAGTGCTTTGAAAACCATGTGCTTACATATTATACTATCCACACCATCTACCAGAGGTGAATTTGGCTGCACTAGTATTGCATGTAGTTGTACATATGATACATTAATACAATGTGATTTTTGATAACTGTGATTTCTGTCTCACTCTTTGGGTAGAGTTTCATTTAATGACTGTTCTTGTTTTCCCTCCTATTTTTCCTTCCCTCCTCGTCACCGTCATCAGTGGGCTCCAGACCGACGAGGGCCTCCACCTGATGGAGCTCCTGGCTCGCAGGGCCAAAATCCAGATGACTGACTTCGCTGAGCTCTCGTACGTATAGCTGCTTTTTATCTGTCAGTCACACTCCAGCGGGAAAAACACACAGCGCTCGCTCCTTCCTGCTGTGCTAATGCTGTTTGCTCTCATAGACTGTGCAGTCTGGACTGAAAATCACCATCTAACCTGAAGCTAATGTTTTTTCCACCCGAGTTTCAAACCATTCATTTGTCCAACTGTGCGGTGGAGTATCATTAAAACCGCAAACCTTTTAACCATTTGCTGCTGCTCTGAATAATCTATTGCTATTGAGAAATGTTGATCTGGCTGCACCTGCTCCGGTTAGAAATGCCAATAAATAAAATCTGTTCAAAATGGAGCCAGAACACTGCAAGTGACAAATTTCACACCACGCATGTATTTTCACAAGCATAAACCCAGCAGGACGAGTGGAGCATTTCCTTATTCAAATGAATGGCAGCCTTTCACACGTTCACCCACAGACAACCTATGCTGCAGACCCTTTGTATTTGTATATTGTTTCAGTCTAATGAATCTTTTTAAACAATCACGAGCACAGCAAGGAAATTCAGGAACTCCACTAAGTCTAAATTTGTTATAATAATAATAATAGAAAATAGCAAGAACATTTCCAGAACTGTGTCAAAAGGCACCGATAGACAAAGGAAAGAGGAAAAGTTTGTTCAGGTCACTTGTTTAGTCTGTGGAATGGAGACGAGTCCTCAGAGTGAGTGGACCAGGGCTGGGTCAGCACAGTGCATGGTAAACCAGCACACACACACACAGTCAAAGCACCAGTGTTACGTAGCTAAAAATAAAAGTGTTTTAATGCTTAAAATGCCCTTCTGAAACTCTCTTTGCCCTGTAATGTAACAGTGCCTCTGGACATGTAGTCCTGCCAACTGTCAGGCGGCCAAGCGGTTAAATTAGATCAAGAATTACATCTGGAAAAAAAAGCCTTCAAATTCTTCACTTTAATATTTCGAAATCACAAACGACTCTCTCTTCAGACCAGAAATACTGTAGGACCAGAGGTCTGTGGATGACTCATCGTCAGCGCCGTAGTGTACTTTACGTTCCCGACAACAACCGTTTTCTACCTGTAGGCTCGAGTGGGCGGCAATTTTCTCAAAGGGCGAGCATCGCATACTGAAACTCTTCAGATATTCCCCGTAGAAGATGAGCAGTGTCGGCTCATCTACAGTTACCCCCCAGCACGTCAGATCCGAGAGGGCAAACTGGTGGGATCAAAACACAGAGATTTTCCAGTGGCACAAGGCGTTAAAATCAGAAGTGGGAAAAGGAAGAGAAAGCGTTGCCCTTACAGAGTCGGAATCCAAGGACGTCGCCTTATTTTCATTCTGTCAACATTTTTTCCTGCTCTGGGGGGGAAGAAGGCAATGAGAGCTGCTTGTCCGCGTTATTGACATGTTGGAGTCGAGCCGCAGCTGACTGCAATCATTTATTAATGAGACTGAACTCTGTCTGAACCCCCCCCTCTCTTTCTTTTGCTCAGTCTCTGTTGTTATCTATTTCTCTCTGTCTTTGCCTCCATCTGTTTCTCAGTTTCTCCTTCGTCTTTTCTCTTCAATCTGCTTCTCTCTTAGTTTGTCTCAATCTATTTCCATCTTCTCTCTCTCTCTCTCCCTCCCTCCCTCCCTCCCTCTGTCACATTCAATCTCCCCCTCCCTTTCTCCCGTGTAGATTCGTTGCTATATTTTACCCCCACAGGTGACTTTGCAGTGGGTTGTGAACATTTTCAATGCGGTGAGCTGTAATAGCAAAACAAGTGCTACTGCAGTGGTTTGCAATTGAACACACTTCTTGGGATTATAGTCATTAAGCAGAAGGTATATACTGGGCTGTATGTGCAAATAAGAGTGTGTGTGTGTGTGTGTGTGTGTGTGTGTGTGTGTGTGTGTGTGTGTGTGTGTGTGTGTGTGTGTGTGTGTGTGTGTGTGTGTGTGTGTGTGTGTGTGTGTGTGTGTGTGTGTGTGTGTGTGTGTGTGTGTTTCCGTGCAGACCTCTTTGTCGCAGCGAGGAACAGGACAGAACAGGAGCTCAGAGGTGAACTGCGAGGTTTATTTTCACCTGCGTCTTAGTCGAGCTTTGACGATCCCCTCCATCAGTCTTGATAATGCTGCACATCAGCGAGTAAATTGCTGAGATCTGAACAAGGGACAGTTGCCGTTATTCTCATAACCTATAACTTATAACAAAGAGTTTATCCAGATTATCTAACCAACTATTTGGAGGTTAACCTGAAAGTGAGCATGCCTGAAAAGTTGATAATATTCCTTGATGGCACGGGAAAACTTTTGCATTTGCATCATGTTGAAGTGGATCCAGGTCTGTAAACTGTGGTCTGTGTTTACTACGGGCAGTTTGGGTCCGAATTTTACCGTTAACCTTTGACGTCGCCTTTTTCCCAGATCTCATCAAATGAGTTGGTGAGTGTTAGGGAAGTTAAACCATTCGCTTCCAACACTGAAGTCGTTGACTGCATGTCAGCGCCCATGTATCTCACACACAAACACACACCACCCCAACCTATAATGCGAGTCTTCACAGCACCTCTAAATTGCCAGGAAGCCAATCAAACCCATGAAATAGAACATCACAACCTGTTGCTCTGTCTTCCTCCTGCAGCTGTTTTGGTTTCCTATAAACGATCCACTGAACTGTTGTGTGAGTGTGTGTGTGTGTGTGTGTGAGTGTGAGTGTGAGAGAGTGTTGTTTTAAATTATCTTCCTTTTTCCAATTACTTTCCTCCTCGGCTGACACTGTGACCGTTGTTATGCACCCGTTCGTCGAAGCACAAGCACCTTTTCCCTCAAATGGCAACAGCAGTGCGTATTCCAAAGACCAAAACTGGTGCTTGGATAACGCATCAGTTCACAGTGACTAATAATAATAATAATAATAATAATAACTTTATTTGTATAGTACTGTTCATGCAGCAAGTGCAACTCAAAGTGCTTTATATCAATAAAGTTTGACCGAACCACTGATATATTCTGATTCTAAACCAGTGGAAAAAGGTCACAGTGAAAAATATCTCACACTTTAAGTGCCCAGTTTCTGAGTGTAGTGCACACTGGCCACCATAGTTCCACAATGCAACACTTACCAGAAAAAATACTCTTTCTTGTAATTAAAAGTTTTCAAATGTCAGCATTAACACACAGTGTACACAGATCTCTGTAGTATTATACAGATCAGTTATGAAGCTGTGATTATTGTCTTCTGTGGAAAATCATTTTGGATTATTTATCTCTTATCTCGTTTGTACAGCATATTTTTATGGTATTATCGAGTATTGATTTTTCAGTGACAGTCACTTGGTGTTTCCCACTGTTGCGTGTGTCCTCAGAGAGGTGATGTGGCTCTGCAGCGGCTGGTCGAAACTTTTTAATCTGTTAAACGGAGAGAAACCCTGGCAGTGCATTGATTTAACTTGAATTCTAACTAACTCTAACACTAATTCAGTTAAGGAACGTGCGTCTGTACATTTGTGTACTGAGGTTTTCATGCAGTAAACTAAGCAACTTCTAAACTGAATTGAACTTCAAGTGAAGTAAGTGAGAGGGGGGATAAAAAAGGATTCATGTGTACGTTCATGTATATGTGAATGTGGGGATTGGGTGGCTTGGAGTCGTATGATTCACACACACACACACACACACACACTCACATACATACCGTCACACACACACACTCTCTCTCTCTCTCTCTCTCTCTCTCTCTCTCTCTCTCTCTCTCTCTCTCTCTCTCTCTCTCTCTCTCTCTCCGCCCCCGCCACCAGGCCTCGTTGTTCTGGCGGCACCTCGCCGTGCTGCTCGGCTGCTGTATTGAGTCCCTGGGTGGCCCGTACTGTTCTCCTGTTCTAATGCACCTTTTGTCTTTGTTCTCCCATTCTGGGAATGACAGGAGGGAGCTATACAGTGGGGAGAGTGATGGATTGGAGGCACAGAAAGCAAGAGAGTGACAGAGAGAGAGATATAGATACAGGGAGCGGGAGAAAGCTGGGGGTCTCCTTTGTTGCGAGCGCAGTGAAAGCCCAGCAGGGGGAGCCGCCTTGACAATTTGTCAGAGGCGCCACGCTTATTTTCCAGGGCTGCCGACTCCTCACCGCTGTGGCCATGGCAGTCACCTTCACCAGAATAAGTAAGGCCTGAGACAAAGGCTTTAGATTGACTCTGGGGCTGCCAACACTCCTGATTTACCCATCCTGCCTCTGGTCTTCACCGCCCTGCTCCTCTCACACACAGCTGGTTTCTAGAGCTTTCTTCTTTCCTCGTTTTATCTCTCAAAATCCAGTTTGCCCCTAATATTTCCCACTATTTAAATTTACAGTTAGAAAGTGATAATCACTGAACAGTCACTGAACTTCTGCCTCTTTTTTTCTTTTTAAATAAAATCACAATTGCAGAAGAGACTAAATGATAAAGGGTTAAAAGCATCTTTTTTGTGATACAGGTTAGACTTTTAATTAACTTATAATGAGAACATTTTTCTTTACTGTGAAATACACTGTTGTTCTGCCTTGATTAGCTGCTAAAGGGATTTATTTAGAGTAATCACAGTGCTGAAAAGCCTGCACTTATGAAATGTTGTGAATATGTGATAGACTTCAGGTTGAGAGAGAACAGCACTGAGAAGTATTTTGAAGTATTTTGTTGCTTAGCTGCAAAGAGCTTAGTTTCACGTCCATTAAAATAGCTCAGGAAACGTGTGCTGTAATGTTTGGTAACTCTTTATTCACTAACACAAAACTCTCCAGAAACCGTTAGCAGCAAACAAATGGCTCTTTAAAAGCATATTGCATTTATGTGTCAGGTATCTTCTTCACTGATTACCTGATTTGCCTTTATCAGTCTGAAGGACAGAGTAAGGCCCCATGTTTCACAGCACTGCTCAGAAAGCCTGTATCATCTGCAGCAGCAGATCACGTCAGTCATACAACAGAGGTCAACCTCTTCCCATCAAATCCACAGTCTCAAGGCCCCAGTGACAAAGACATTTAAAGTCCTTGTCCCCAAAACAATCTGGAAAACTGAGTAAATTCAAAAATGCACATTTTCCCCACATATCCTAATGCAATGCAGATAATTGTTTTGATGTGACCAAATAAATATATATATATATACTTAAAAAAAACTATTTCTTTAATAGAGATTAGCTTACTAAAAACTGCTGACTGCAAAGTCTATGGATTGTTTCCAGTCAGAGACTTTCCTGTTGAATTTGTCAAATGTTTCGGATGAACTGGTCTTTAAGATTTAAGAGGTTTTATTGACTGTAACCGAGCTGAAAGTAGTGTATAAAGTCATAGCTGTATATATGTGCCCCTCCCTCTTTTATCCTGCTTCTCAGCCGCTGTGCAAACTCCCCTTCATCCATTTGCCAGGCAGCAGCACTGCGGGCACCTCAACCTCACACCTCACACAGTAGCAGCAGATTAGCATATTACAACAAGCAAAATGTCTCTGAACAAAGTAGTTAGCGCCCTGTGCAACCTCAGCCACTGAAAAGACAACAAAACTTCCCTTTCCTAGCAGTTTCCTCTCGGGGCTGAAGCCAGAGAGCAGCGGCAGGTCAGTGAGCCTGCAGCAAAACTTCCACACTGGCAACATATGAATCATAAAAGTGAGCCTACACAGTGTGCCAGGACACAAAACAAACCTGGAGGATGACTCACACCCTTACGTTTCATTTGGAACAATTCAATACTGATTAGATAATACTGATGGTGAGCGCTTTCAGCAGAACGGCCTTGGAAATGTTTTTAGCAGCCGCCGCGGCCTGATAGTGGTTGAGGGCGAAGCGGCGGGCGGGAGGGAAGCGTTGATGTGGGTGGCTTCGCAGAGCCTTTGACTGTAGCTGGCCGACAAATAATGGCTGTTGTGTAACCGTCACTGAGTGTAGACTGGAGGTTTTTTTTTTTTTTTTTTTTTTTTTTTTGTGATACAGGAGGGTCGAGGTGATGTAATGTCTGTGTCTGATCTGAAGGGTCATATCAAAGAGCTGCCACTAGGAGGAGAGAGTGGGCCTAAACTGGCTGGATGTGAGGATGAGGAGGATGATGGGCCAGATGTAGACAGATATGGCCAACGGTGTGAACACCGAGCAAAAAAAAACATCTTAATCGGCCATTTAGTCCCAGTTATGAGTCTGAAATGTTTTATTCTCTTGAAACAACTGAACAAAATTTCATTTTGGTATAAAGCACAACTGATATATGCAGTTTTTTTGGTTCTCCAATCAGCTGCTGTTGAGTAAAAACTTCACCAAGTCCCAGTTTTTAGTCCTAAAAGACTATTTTTGGTGCAAATCACCTTTTTTCAAGATTCAAGCAAGATTAAATAAAAAGCTTGCATCAGGAAAAAAAACCTGTCCTAAAACCTACAAGAAACATGGAACAAATAGATTTGCAAGGAGAGCAACTGACTTTTTCACTAATTTTTTTTTAGAAAATTAGATTTCTAAACTTCATCTGGATGAGGTGGAACAGAGAAGCGGTGAAGGAAATGTTTTCTCAAGTTCAATTTACTGAAGGTTTGAGGTTCTAAATATTTATTATAGAGCTTTTGAGGTTCTCTCTCCCTCTAGAGATTCTTCTCAACCTGTAAAGGAACATGTGATTCTTCAACTAATCTGGAGTAATGGTAAAGATTAAGCTGGGGCTCATGACATAAAAATGTTAAAAATTTGACCCCTACAATCAGCTATGATAATGCTGCTGCTGGAGTAAAATTGTCAACGGTTTTATTTTTTAAATCTATCTTAATGGATTTTAAAGTGGTTTTATTAGCCAGTCATGTTGGAAAACTCCAAGACAAATATGCAGAAAGGTGTTTTTCATGGATGATATCTGTGTCGAGGGCTTCTGGGCCAGGGTTCGGGTTAGGGTTAGTTTCCAGCTCAATTCTTTAGTTGATCATAATATATCATCATTAGAGTGCAAATATCTCCAAGTCTAACATTTTTCTCCAAATGATAAATATGAGTAATAGAAGAAGTAGAAATCACATCCTGTGAGCTTCAGTGCTCCGGTGAGTGACGAGCTTATTTACAAGGTTCAAAGTCGATGTGGTGTCTTTGTGCGGGAGCTGCCCTGGGTGCCAGAGGCCGACAGATGGATATGTGATCAACTCAACATGAGTGATTTTCCCTCTTCATCACACACGGAGACTTTGCCTGCGCCGGCTGATGAATCACTCCATAGATGTGACAGATAAATCTACCTCAGAGGAGAAATAATGGACAGAAAAATGAGCCGATGCGTTGTGTGGAGTTCCTCACCCAGAAGGGCTGAGACTGGGCCTTTTTTAGGGCCCGAGCACCGAGTGGTGCGAAGGCCCTATTGTTTTTGTAGTGTTTATTATTATTATTATTATTATTATTATTATTATTATTATTATTATTATTAGGGCCCGAGCACCGAGTGGTGCGAAGGCCCTATTGTAATTCTAATGTTTATTATTATTATTATTATTATTATTATTATTATTATTATTATTTGTCCTCCCAAACAACTGCATTTTTCAACCCCTTCCCATGCTCTAAAACGCCTGAAATTTTGCACACTCATCAGGTCTGGTGAAAAATTTGATATTTTGTGGTCGTTGTAAATGGGAGGGGCAAAATGGCTCCGCAGCGCCCCCTTGAAATTTTCAAAACCCCCCTCCCATTGGTCTTAGTTTGTCATAGGTGCATGAAAATTGGTACACATGTTGATCATACCGAGACACACCAAAAAGTCTCTTGACACCATGACCTCAACCCAACAGGAAGTCCGCCATTGTGGTCGGAAGTTGGCGATTTTGGCGAATTACACCATTGGTATGCGGACGAACTCGTGCTAGGGATTTTACCCGATCCACTTCATATTTGGTGGACCTCACCTCAAGACCATGATGATCAAAAGTTATCACAGAGTTTTCTCTAAGTTAAAGGGCGTGGCCTCTGTGGCCCGCCAAAGTTTGGTGGCGTTTGGTGAATTTGCCATGACATTTTGAATGGCTCTCACGTCCACATACTTTATCCAAACATCTTCAAACTTTATGAGCATGATCAGGGCTCTGCCCTGAACGCCTCCATATGTCAAACTCCCGCCTTGCTCGTGGCGTCCCCTGCTGGTAACAGGAAATGACCTATTTTTACTCTGAAGTGTACTGCTCCTTAATAGTTGACACCATCGGCTTGGTTTCTGCTCTACAACCTTCCCAACTACTTGGTGAAGCTACATTATAAAGGCCGTGAAGCTGGGTGCAATGGCATCTGTGTGGCGGCGCGGCAACTGACGATCCCTCGCCGTGAAATTACGTTTGGATTTGTAATGACCTTAACCACCTCCTATGATCCTAAAAATTCATACACACGTTCTTGGGGGCTGGTCCTAGACTCTGATGGGGTTTTTGTAATTGGGCGGGGCAAAATGGCTCAACGGCGCCCCCTTGAAGATTTAAAATACCCCTCTCCATATGGGTTTTTTTGGAATACAAAGATGAAAATCGGTACACATAAAGAACACTTCGGAACGCACAAAAAAGTCTCTTGACACCATGACCTCAACCCAGCAGGAAGTCAGCCATTTTGTTTTTGGCGGCCAAATTTGAGTGCTTTCCACCATTGGTATGCGGATGAACTCGTGCTAGGGATTTCACCCGATCAACTTCATATCTGGTGGACCTCACCTCAAGACCATGATGATCAAAAGTTATAAGAGACTTTTCTCTAAGTTAAAGGGCGTGGCCTCTGTGGCTCGCCAAAGTTCGATGGCGTTTGGTGAATTTGCCATGACATTTTGAATGGCTCTCACATCCACATACTTTATCCAAACATCGTCAAACTTCATGAGCATGATGAGGGCTCTGCCCTGAACGGCTCCATATGTCAAACTCCCGCCTTACTCGTGGCGCCCCCTGCTGGTAACAGGAAATAACCTGTTTGTACTATGACGTGTACTGGGGAGAAGAGGAGAGGGCATAGGAGGACTCTGGTACTCTTGGCTGCGCCGGCTGCGACTCCCGCGGGTCGCAAGGGGTGCGAGGGCCCGTCATCGCTGCTTGCAGCTTTAATTATTATTATTATTATTATTATTATTATTCCTCCCAAACAACTGCATTTTTCAACCCCTTCCCATGCTCTAAAACGCCTGAAATTTTGCACACTCATCAGGTCTGGTGAAAAATTTGATATTTTGTGGTCGTTGTAAATGGGGGGGGCAAAATGGCTCTGCAGCGCCCCCTTGAAATTTTCAAAACCCCCCTCCCATTGGGCTTAGTTTGTCATAGGTGCATGAAAATTGGTACACATGTTGATCATACCGAGACACACCAAAAAGTCTCTTGACACCATGACCTCAACCCAACAGGAAGTCCGCCATTGTGGTCGGAAGTTGGCGATTTTGGCGAATTACACCATTGGTATGCGGACGAACTCGTGCTAGGGATTTCACCTGATCCACTTCATATTTGGTGGACCTCACCTCAAGACCATGATGATCAAAAGTTATAACAGAGGTTTCTCTAAGTTAAAGGGCGTGGCCTCTGTGGCCCGCCAAAGTTTGGTGGCGTTTGGTGAATTTGCCATGACATTTTGAATGGCTCTCACGTCCACATACTTTATCCAAACATCTTCAAACTTTATGAGCATGATCAGGGCTCTGCCCTGAACGCCTCCATATGTCAAACTCCCGCCTTACTCGTGGCGTCCCCTGCTGGTAACAGGAAATGACCTATTTTTACTCTGAAGTGTACTGCTCCTTAATAGTTGACACCATCGGCTCCGTTTCTGCTCTACAACCTTCCCAACTACTTGGTGAAGCTACATTATAAAGGCCGTGAAGCTGGGTGCAATGGCATCTGTGTGGCGGCGCGGCAACTGACGATCCCTCGCCGTGAAATTACGTTTGGATTTGTAATGACCTTAACCACCTCCTATGATCCTAAAAATTCATACACACGTTCTTGGGGGCTGGTCCTAGACTCTGATGGGGTTTTTGTAATTGGGCGGGGCAAAATGGCTCAACGGCGCCCCCTTGAAGATTTAAAATACCCCTCTCCATATGGGTTTTTTTGGAGTACGAAGATGAAAATCAGTACACATAAAGAACACTTTGGGACGCACAAAAAAGTCTCTTGACACCATGACCTCAACCCAGCAGGAAGTCAGCCATTTTGTTTTTGGCGGCCAAATTTGAGTGCTTTCCACCATTGGTATGCGGATGAACTCGTGCTAGGGATTTCACCCGATCGACTTCATATCTGGTGGACCTCACCTCAAGACCATGATGATCAAAAGTTATAACAGAATTTTCTCTAAGTTAAAGGGCGTGGCCTCTGTGGCTCGCCAAAGTTCGGTGGCGTTTGGTGAATTTGCCATGACATTTTGAATGGCTCTCACGTCCACATACTTTATCCAAACATCTTCAAACTTTATGAGCATGATGAGGGCTCTGCCCTGAACAGCTCCATATGTCAAACCCCCGCCTTACTCGTGGCGCCCCCTGCTGGTAACAGGAAATAACCTGTTTGTACTATGACGTGTACTGGGGAGAAAGGAGAGGACATAGGGGGACTCTGGTACTTGGCTGCGCCGGCTGCGACTCCCGCGGGTCGCAAGAGGTGCGAGGGCCCGTCATCGCTGCTTGCAGCTTTAATGTTATTTTTGTTTCTTTGGCTGCTCAAATTTATTTTCAAGTAAGACTCCAAAACAGAGACAGCATTGTGTGGAATATAGTAGAAGGCACCGTATAGAACAGGACAGTACATATAGAAATTCATAACAATGGTTAAACAAAAGTAAAGGATTTACTTCCTTTCTAAGCTTCAAGTTTCCCCTGGGGATCATTAATCTGACCCAGTCCAATTAGCCTGTTATTGCACCTTAAATGTTAGAATATAACATTACTGCTGCATTAAAACCTGATGAATGTGAGTTTGGTGCTGTTTGTGTTTTCTTTGATACACTGACCTCAGGGCCCAGGAAACCCAATTAAAAACCCACAGTAACAATTAAAAAAAAAAAAAACTGCATGGCTGGGAATGTCACACGACAGCTGTTTATCCAAAGGTTTGAAAAGTCGGGCTCAGGCGTTTTTTGTTTTTACCTGGCAGTCGGTTTTGCCAGCGCTGCCATAGAAACCTTGCTGGATGGGTTGGCAGTTAGAGAGATGTTGATTAGAAAATTGAACGGATGTCCAGGAGAGGAAACATCCTGTCAGTGTTTTTTAGTGTTCGTTTCACTTGTACATGTAACTTAATTGAGGTAACAGAACTGAGAAATTACACATTATAGTTTATTATAGTAGGATCCTGTACAAAAGCCACATTTCCTTTTGTTTTCCACATTTCTCTTAATTATTTTTGCTGCTCCTGTTGCTTTTTTTTTTGATTTCCAAATGACAGTTTGTTGTGTTTTTTCATTTTTTAACTGGAACTGAAGAGGCACGGCGCACACAGCCTGCAAACACACACTCCAAACCCACAATGAAAGTGCAGCAATTCAAATCCATCAACCTGAAACGAAAACCACTTTTCTGAATCCCTGAAAACATTTTGAATGTTGTTGTTTTTTTTTCTCTGCCAGCAGCATTAGGATAGGACCTGCTCCATTACTGATGTCACCGTATTTTATAATAGTGTTGTTACAGTAGCAGTCACTTCCTATAGCAGCTCACTATGCATCCTGGAGGGGGACCTGGTAATATATCTTCCTGCTGGGCCTTTAGTCTGAATTACAGCAGGATAAACAAAAGGTTAATCACATTGGGAGACTCCGCTCTGCCTCTGACCACCCAGCTTCTCTCTGTGTCTCGCTCAGTATTTCAGTTGCTGCTTTATCAGCATGAATGTTGGGTGAACAGGGGGAAAAAGCACCTATGAAAACACTTCAGATGTCTTTCTGGCCCCTTTCTGTTCACGTTGTCTTCTTCTCTCCCCCTTTTTCTTCTTGCCTTCTGTCACCCTCAAATTCACCCTCACAGTTTCTGTCACGACAATATGCACTGCAATAACCACACGTCGAATCAAAATGTAAATGTATCATAAGCTGGGCTGCTGGAAATGCGTCCGCTCATCTCAGAATCACGTATCAGAGCGTCCTCTTGTTGATGACCAAAATCCTCTCATCCCCGACCCCCTTCTCCTCATTTCCCAGCATGCTTAAATGCCGGCAGGCACATTACATTGAGATTCAAGAGGTTATCTCACAGTGGTGATGGGGATTGCAACAGCCTAAAGGATCGCCACAGGTTAAAGCTTTTTCTTTTTTCACGCGCCACGTATGGCTGAGCTTTAATGAGCACAACTACTTTTCTCCCTCCGTCTGAAACGCAACACCTCGCCGCCGTGGGAAATAATAAAAAAAAATCTGAGGATGTCTTTTGTGAAGCTTCTAACTGTGTGTGTATGTTTGTGTGTGTGTTTTACAGGGTGGTGGGCCCCGCTGTGACCTTCAAAGTGAGCCCGAACACTCAGAACGTCACCACCGCAGATGTGGCCAACGTGGCTGGTATGTTCTCCTTGGTTGAGTAATGTTTGTCTTTATACTGACAGAGAAATAGACAGGCCATTATCATTGACTTGCTGCTGCACCTGAGACCCCAGATGAACATTTTTTCAAAACTTACGAAACGTTTTTTTTTTTTTTTTTTCCCCTTCCTCTGAGAATTCTGCTGTACCCATGCTGGAACTTCATAGTACATTTTTCTATTCCTTTGTGTTCAGTTTGGTTTAGTTTGGCTAACTATTTGGTACTGGCCCATTTTGAAAGGAAGCCAGCAGCAAAGGAGGCCGTGTTTGGCTCCATCGTGGAAAGCCATCGGAGAGTTGGATGTGTGCCTAAAAAAAACAGGCTGGAAAGAAACAGACACCAGAAATCTACTGTGTTTGGGAAACAAGTCAGTTCATGAATTCAAAGTCTGATGAGGTTGAGTTTTCTCACCAGTGCACGCAGCGTGGCCTTCAGTCCAGCATCACCAAAAAACGACCTACTCTGCCATCACATCAATATCCCGCCTGTGTTTACACTTTACTCTGATTCCTCACAGTCCACACCAAAACCTTTCACCAGGAAATACATCACACTAAAGAAATAAAGATACCGCAGGGCCCTTAACTTTACTTTGGCACTACTTGCCTCTGACAAAGCCGTCATCTAAATATTTTAGCTAATGTGCTAATACCCCAGGTAGCCAGAATGGCTTAGCCGGAAGCCTTAGTCCAGTCTGTGGCTGGACTTGTGATGAACGATGCTCCAGATCCAGCCTACACTGTGTTTGCTGCTCAGACTGGTCCAGGTCTGTACCTGGAGGTGTAGCTGACTGAGGAATGTCAATCCCAAAAACAAAGTGAGAGTAAAGTTACATTCGACCACTGCAACAGAGTTGATTATGAGATGACAGCCATAGATCACAGTGGGTATTTGTAAGTTGTTAACCCAGATTCAGGAAAGGTTATTGTGAGCATCTTGTTTAACTTCGGTTAGCTTTGGCTTTAACCACTTAATCTCATTTATTTTTTATTTTTTTCCCCTTCGGAGAAACGCATCCAATAAAAAACTGTATACATCCATAATCACAGTAAAATGAAAAAGCAAAAACTAAACTTCACCATACGAAGGCAACACTACAGCGTAAGGATCGACCGTATGCAGGGGCAGAATAACAGCAGCATCTCCCAATACCAGTGCAGCAATTATGAAGGATTTAATAAGTAGAGCTTGATGCGACTGTGTTATTATTTTTTCATGGGTTTGCTGCGTTATATGGTCCGGTTGTTAGACTGTGAGTAGATTGTGGTTTCAGAAACTTGGATAAGCCCTGATCCTGGTTTTTAGAAATGTGAGTACTTTAGATGCTGGGGTATGTAAACATACACTGTTTGCCATGTGTGCAGGTGCATCATCCGCTTAAGTTGCGTAGTAGTTTGTCTGCGAAACAATAAAGGTAAAAATAAATGATAAAAGCAAAGTGTGACACCAGGAATGTGAAGGATTAAGTTGCGCTGTTGCTCTCGTCTTCCGTTCCCGGTAATCATAAGGTGATGCTAAATACCGCAGAATGCTAAATGCTTGTTTTAAAAAACCAGGATAGTAATGTGCATGTAAACTTGCTCATTGTCAGGTGTTCTGGGATTTTACTCACCACTTTTTTTTTCTCCCATCTGAAGCAACTGAAGGCAGATCCTCAGTGATTCTGTTTCAAGATCCTCTAAGTCAGAATGCCTGTCCTGCCTGCTCTGTCACACTGTGTGTGTGTGTGTGTGTGTGTGTGTGTGTGTGTGTGTGTGTGTGTGTGTGTGTGTGTGTGTGTGTGTGTGTGTGTGTGTGTGTGTGTGTGTGTGTGTGTGTGTGTGTGTGTGTGTGTGTGTGTGTGTGTGTGTTACACTGTGACTCACAGTAATGAGGCGAGGGTGTTGATGAAGTGGGGAATAAAGAGAGGAGGAATGTTTGCCATTAGCCAAGCTGTCAGTCCAGAGAGAGAGAGAACTTTCCTGATATTCCCTGGGCCCTATTCCAGATACACACACCCCACACATTCTCATTCACACACACGCACACACACACACACACACACACACACACACACACACACACACCAAATTACCTGCACTGGGAAATTGGCCTTGTCAAAATAACTTACATGAGTAGCTCACTGTCTATTTTTTTTCCCCAACATCTTATCCCTGCTTGATAATTGCAACCCCACCTCCTGCATACACACACACACACACACACACTCTGACTTTCTCTGTCACCCACACACACACACACTTTGTGCTGATTATGCAACAGCTTCTCTCCTGTTTTTAAGTGCTATTGTTGGCGTTCTCATTTCCCGCCCGCTGGCTCTGCGGGGTCACGGATGAGCCTCGATTGTTATTAATGCAAACATTTGACAGAACGTGCTCGAAATGAAATATGGCGTCCTCTCAGCTAAAGTGCAATAGTGTGGGCGGGCCGTCTTTAAAGTGTCGTTTGTCATATTCAACTAGAATATCAATCCATCCCAAAGCGTACATTATCCCCCCTGGCTGGGGTTTATAGTGCTTTTCTGAAACATTAAGCTTTACACGGCCATTGTAATGACGTCGTTTTATCATCATTTATAGCTGCTCAGCGGCGAATGGTAGAGATTGGACGTCCATCTCTTCTGTCACAAACTTGTGTGTTTGGGTGGAGCGCTTTTGGCAGCGGTGTTAAAAATAATTCAGTTTTATTTGATTTAATCTCCATGAACGGATCAGTGTGTGCCAGAGAAATGTTTAAACAAGGAATTATGGTGGAAGAAGAGTTCAGACCCTTTCATGTAGGAGACCGCAGTCTGTGGTGCTGGTGAATCGTATGGTATTGTACTTAGGGAAGTATCTAATATTCAGGAAGTTAGTTACGAGAAAACTGAAATGGATTTGAAATGAGAATCTGAGGATATTGAATGAAACATGTTTACTAAAGACTGATGATTGTATTGCATATTCATTCATTGTGTATTATCTGTATTATTTTGATTGTCATTATTATTATTATCCCTACTGTTATTGATAATGCTAATCAGTAGTAGTTGTAGAGAAGTAGAAAATGTATGTATAAATTGGTATTACATTAACTGAATGTACGCTCCAAGCACTTACTTAAATATGACTATAGATTCTGTTTTTCTTATTTATTACAAAACATGGGGCCAGTTCTGACTGTAGCCTCACAGGTGTCCAGTTTAAGTCTCATCTGTCTCTTTCTTACACTGGATCGATTCTGACCCCGGCCCCCGGGTGCCCGGAGGTCCGATTAATGCAGCCAGGCCAGCCAGACCTGGTGCTGCATTTTAAGAAGCCACGTTACCGCTTCTGTCACGCGCGTCCACCCATTGTGAGGGTCTCTGGGCCCACCGGTGGCCATTGTCAAACGTGGGGGTGGATGTCAAGATGGTGGGCAGCGAGGTGGTGACCCTCATTGTCCGGCCGAGGGTGGGCGGGGGACCCAGAGGCTACTTCCAGCGGTGCGTCACGGCCGTGAGAACGGGACCCCGTGAATAGGCCGCGGGTCAGGGTCAGGACAGCGAGCAGCTCAATTAGCACTTAAAGCAGGAGGAGGGCAGCTGAGATAGCCTCATCCCTGCACCGTCTGTTCATTTGACTTCTTCTTCTTTATCCCAGCAGCACTTGTTTTTGCATACATGCTAATCATAGCTCTCAGTGGGAAGATACTCACACATGCCTAAGAGCTGTCCACTCTGGGGATTTTGGACGGTTAGGACAGTTGCTGCTGGTAGTGGCCACTTTCAGACTCCGTCAGACGTTTCTCAAGTTAAACCAACCCGCCATTGTTATCAGCAGACAATAGCCGGTTACTCAGTGAGTTGATGTCACTTCTGAGGTTTGATTTGTGTGTTGACATGTAAATAATTTCCTTGCAGAGAGGTCACTATCAGTTTAATAAGTTAAAAGGACATTGTCCCACTGGCGAGATAGAAGCAGTGAATCCTCAATTTACATGCTAATTAGTGGAATATGCCTTAAAAAAAAAAAGTGGCGGGGAGTGCTTTTCATTCCTTTCCAGTTCACACATCAGTCAAAGATTTTAGAATTTAGTTTTTCTGGTAAATGCACCTTTGTTATTTGTGTATGTGTCTGTTATGTTTGTGTTTCCACACGTTTGTGTGGAAAAACATGAATGTTGCTTAAATGCCATTTAGACATTTGATGTAACTTATTTTCACATCGTTTCTACAGAATTTTTCTTCTTTTTCTTGAAAACTTTTGCTTTTTCAGTCAACATGCTAAGCAGCCAGCCTGAACATACTCAAATGGGAACATCCACCATGTGAGCACAGTCTGTAAATAGTTTTTAAGACGGGACCTTTATACATGACAGGGCCTCGTATTCAGTTATAACACAGGAGGACAGTTGCCTGCTTTGCACATGTGAAAAGTGACTCATCTGCAGAGGAACAGTAAAATATATTCCTGTGACTCTGTGATGATGAGAATGAAGTGACCATTGAGTGAGAAGTGAGGGTTGTTCAGTGGCTGCATTTGCAGAGGATGAAGCAAAGTCAGGCTTATTTCTGACAACTGATATCAGTCCGTCACCGAGCCTCAAACAGGATCCAGATGACTGGGTGGAGGAAGGGAAGTTACTTTTACAGAGGCATCAGTTGCATCTGGATCTTTTCTTTCCTTCCCTCGACTTTTTGTCTCCTCGTTTTCTTCCGTCTGAGTGGATTAGCATAGATCTTGTATGCTGACAGGACTGACCTTCACTGCAGCTAAACACTTGTCAAAATGCCAAATGTAATTACTGAGCTCTTTAGGTCAAAGTAATGTGTTTCATCTACCTCACTTCGTCCTGTTATTGATGTGCAGGCCCTCCGACCTCAGACTGCTGTCGAGTCCCCCTTCTTCCCTCTGACGGCTCCTTGCATGTGTTGTGTGCCACAGCAAAGCGAGGAAATGTATGTGTAATTATCCCTAAGTAATGTGGTCAAATTGTTATCTCTGTGGACAAGTCTGTGCGTTGCTACACCGCTGGATGTCTTTGTGTGACTTCTGTCGGCCTATACGCTCTCAGATCCTGTGATTATGGGCAATTTAAAGTTATCTCACTGAGCTGCAGAGTGCTTCCCTAACACAGCTTTTCAAAAGTCGCCATCATCATCATCATCGCCATTACCATTCCTCTGTAAATAGCATGCCTAGAAATTGTCATGTCTGTAATGCTGTCTCGACACATCCGCTGTCTTTCAGGGAGGCTGAACACAGAAACATATACCTGCAATCTTTTTAGGATCTTAACTTCCTGTTTAGGCGTTGAGTAAAATGCAGTGACTCTCCAGCCTTTGAGGTCTTCCCCGGATTATCATTTCCAAAAAGCCTTCTTTACTTACTGCTCAGATATTACTCGTTATTTTGCTGTGTTATGTGCGATCGCAGACAGAAATGTTTCACGGTCGTGTTTGACGACCTGTCCATACACACTGTCATTAGTAACACCGCTGACTGATTTTGTGTCATCGCCGTCACTTGGTGGAACTCCTGTAATTGTTCCCATTGATTGCCCGAGTGATTGCATTGGAAACAGCTCTGATGCTGGGATCCATTCAGCGATCTCTCCGTGCCCTTCAGGGGCGGGCGAATCCATTTGAGTTAACTTCATTTCAGTTCACCTGCTAATCGGTTTTCATCGCACACCGAAGGCTAATCAATTCTCTCACCTGTTGCTAAAGAAAAGAATCCAAATAAGGAGAGAAGGAGGGAGAGAAGGAGAGAGATGAGGGGCGTGCTGGTGTTTCATGATGCAATTTGCTGTGACATCGTGCAGCGTTTTTATCCCTTCACCTGTCGTCATAGCAGAACTGGAGGCGTTTCGTGAATTGCAAGATGCCTCATCCGAGCTTTAAAAAGCCTGCGCACCCCCCCCACACCCCACCCCGCCGATCCAGAGTCACCTGTGGTTATTTTGGTCCGACTTCAGAGAGAGCAGGGAGCTGTACGCTGTCCTCTGGAGCTTTGCGAGCATCTGTGAGTCCTGCCGTCGAGCGAAGCGGAGGGATGGGAGAGAGGAGGAGGGGTAGGACACAGGTGTTGTGCCGAGCTCGAGTTAGCACAGCGGTGCAACGTGATCCCTGAGCCAACCACGCAGCCCTCCCTGCCAGCCACTCAGCCAAGCAGCCAACCATCCGGCCTGATTTTCCCGGCGCTGGCACTGGCCTGCTGGCACTGCCAACTCCTCTCTCCCACTCCCGCAGCTGGCAGGATCTCTGTGAGTTGGCCTGTGCTCCTGACATTCGCTGCAGGGTTGGCAGACCTCTCCCAGATGGCCACCTTGTAGCAGAGCTGGCTTCGTGCTTGCATCACTTTTGCATCATGCCCCAGCTACAGAGCTGTGGTGGAAGGAGGGGGTTTTCGTCGCTCGTTCGGTGGCATTTCTGTACGTGCGATGTGGGAGTGCTAAACTCTGCTGCAGCTCTCACACTTATCAGCGACGATTTGTCATTTGTGCTGTTTGTGTAGCTGCTTTTCAGGAAACCGGTGACAGCTCTTGGACTAGAAACAGACGCTGTTAGATAAAAACGGATCTGGTCTCACAATCCTGAATCCATGCATGCACACTTGCACACGCACACACATCAAACATGCACACACTAGAACCAACACAGCTTTTTAATTTAAATGAAATAGACCCATAATAACCCTATCTTTTACATTCAAAATGACGGGACAGTGTCAAGGTGCCTCTTGGCTTCATATTTTATTTATAATCTAATTTAAATCTTACTGCATTACCTATAATTTATATTCCACTAACTTTGTAATCCCAGCTGAATGAAAGAACAGACCTGGACCTCCCCAAAACTTGTTAGTACTAAGGTTGAATAATTTAATATACATTTTTTAAACTGCAGTGGATCGGAGTGAAATAATCTCATAGAATTTTCTTAATATCCTTAGATTTAATGACCATGTCTGTTTGACGGCCGCTCCTAATTATCACCTTTTCATCCTACTGTTTTTTAAACTTCCTGGCTGCCGCAAAGTATGACGTATGGTACCCGTGATATGAAATTACAATTATTGAAATATTAAAAGACAGTTTCATGACATTGGGGAACATGGCGACGCTAATGTTTACGCTTTCTAAGTTCCTATCTCCTTCTATTTTCTATTCTCTGCGTTTTTTTTCAGTCCTCATTAGATGTTGTTTTCTTGTCTTCTCCGAACAGCCATCTTGTTTGTTTAGCAGAGGCTTCCGTTGTGGCTTATTTTGTTTGTGGCAAAACAGACACAGAGAGAAAAGCTCTGTTGATGTTATTTGTCATTTGGCGCTGGACGGACGCTGTGATACGGACGGTAT